>NC_057813.1:599549083-599812291 GCF_018294505.1 Triticum aestivum
ATCAAGTTTTTTGGACCAATTCTTTCTAGATCTATTCACAATCTTTTGCAAAATTAATTTGAGCTCTCTATTGCTCAACTCTACTTGACCACTAGACTGCGGATGATAAGGAGATGTGATTCTATGATTAACATCATACTTAGCAAGCATCTTACGGAAAGCATCATGAATAAAATGTGAACCACCATCAGTCATAAGATATCTAGGGACTCCAAATCTCAGAAAAATAACTTCTTTAAGCATTTTAATAGAAGTGTTATGATCAGCACTACTAGTTGGAATAGCTTCTACCCACTTAGTAATGTAATCAACAGCAACTAAAATATGTGTATAACCATTGGAGGCAGGAAAAGGTCCCATATAATCAAAGCCCCAAACATCAAACGGTTCAATAACAAGAGAATAATTCATAGGCATTTCTTGACATCTACTAATGTTACCTACTCTTTGGCATTCATCACAAGATAAGACAAACTTACGAGCATCTTTGAAGAGAGTAGGCTAATAAAAACCAGATTGTAGTACCTTGTGTGTAGTTCTATCCCCAGCGTGGTGTCCTCCATAAGATTTGGAGTGACACTTGCATAGAATCTGTTCCTGTTCATGCTCAGGCACACAACGTCTAAAAACACCATCTACTCCTTTATAAAGGTGTGGGTCATCCCAAAAGTAATGTCTTAAATCATAAAAGAACTTTTTCTTTTGCTGGTATGTGAAATTAGGCGGTATAAATTTAGCAACAATGTAATTAGCATAATCAGCATACCAAGGAGCAGTATGAGAAGCATTAATGACCGCTAATTGTTCATCCGGAAAACTATCATCAATAGGCAATGGGTCATCAAGAACATTCTCTAACCTAGATAAGTTATCTGCAACGGGGTTCTCAGCTCCCTTTCTATCAATAATGTGTAAATCAAATTCTTGGAGCAGAAGAACCCATCTAATGAGCCTAGGCTAGCATCTTTCTTTTCCATAAGATATTTAATAGTAGCATGATCAGTGTGAATAGTAACTTTGGAATCGACAATATAAGGTCTAAACTTATCACATGCAAACACAACTGCTAAGGACTCTTTTTCAGTAGTAGCATAATTTCTCTGGGCAGTATCAAGAGTCTTACTAGCATACTGGATAACATTCAATTTCTTATCAACTCTTTTCCCTAGAACAGCACCTACAGCATAATCACTAGCATCCCACATAATTTCAAAAGGTAAATTCCAATCAGGTGGTTGAACAATAGGTGCAGTGATCAAAGCTTTCTTAACCATTTCAAATACTTCTACACAATCATCATCAAAGACAAAAGGAATATCTTTTTGCAATAAATTAGTCAGGGGCGTACATATTTTAGAAAAGTCCTTAATGAACCTCCTATAAAAACCGGCATGACCAAGGAAACTTCTTATACCTTTTATGTCCTTGGGACATGGAATCTTTTCAATAGCATCAACTTTAGCTTTGTCAACTTCAATACCTCTCTCGAAGATCTTATGCCCCAAGACAATGCCTTCATTAACCATAAAGTGACACTTTTGCCAATTCAGGACGAGACTAGTGTCTTCGCATCTTTGCAAAACTAGATCAAGGTTTCTCAAACAATCATCAAAGGAGGATCCATAAACGGAGAAATCATCCATGAATACCTCACAAATCTTTTCACAAAAATCAGAGAATATAGCCATCATGCATCTTTGAAAGGTAGCAGGTGCATTACATAAACCAAAAGGCATACGTCTATAAGCAAAAGTACCAAAAGGGCAAGTAAAAGTAGTTTTAGATTGATCCTTCACTGACACAGGTATCTGAGAGAAGCCAGAATAACCATCTACAAAGCAGAAATTTGTGTGTTTGGATAGTCTTTCTAGCATTTGATCAATAAAAGGTAAAGGGTAATGATCTTTCTTAGTAGCTTTGTTTAACTTACGGAAATCAATTACCATCATATAACCTGTAATAATTATTTGCGGGATCAATTCATCTTTATCATTAGGAACAACGGTAATACCTCCCTTTTTAGGAACACAATGGACAGGGCTTACCCATTCACTATCTGCAACGGGATAAATAATACCTACCTCAAGGAGCTTTAGTATCTCCTTTCTTACCACTTCTTTCATCTTGGGATTTAGTCGTCGTTGAGGATATCTAACTGGTTTGGCTTCTTTCTCCACTGCAATTTTGTGTTGGCATAATGTGGGACTAATGCCCTTAAGATCATCCAGAGTATATCCAATAGCTGCTCGGTGCTTCTTCAGAGTTTTCAATAATCTTTCTTCTTCTTGCCCTGAAAGGTTAGCACAAATAATAACAAGATATATTTTCTTTTCATCAAGATAACCATACTTAACAATATCAGGTAAAGGTTTGAGTTCAAACACGGGATCACCCTTGGGTGGAGGGGGATCCCCAAGAATTTCAACGGGAAGGTTATGTTTCTGCATAGGTTCCTGTTTGAGGAACACTTCATCTATTTCCCTTCTTTCCTTCATAAACATATCGTTTTCATGGTCTAGCAAGTATTGTTCTAACGGATCAGTAGGAGGCACAACAATGGAAGCAAGACCAATAATCTCATCCTTACTACGTGGTTCCCTATCATGAGGTTGTCTACGAAACTTAGCAAAATTAAACTCATGAGGCATACCATCTATGCCAATGGTGACAATATCTTTTTCACAATCAATATTAGCACTAGCTGTATTCAAGAAGGGTTTACCAAAAATAATGGGACAGAAATCATCTTGTGGGGAGCCAAGAACAAGAAAATCAGCAAGGTATTTAACCTTCCCACACAAAACTTCAACATCTCTAACAATCCCAAAGGGTTTAATTGTATCCCTATTAGCAAGCTTAATAGTAACATCAATGTCTTCTAATTCAATGGGTTCAATATCATGCATAATTTCTTGATATAAGGTATAAGGTATTGCACTAGCACTAGCACCCATGTAACATAAGCCATGGTAAAAATGATCTCCTATTTTAACAGAAATGACAGGCATGCCTACGACAGGTCTATGTATCTTAGTATCTGGTCTAGCAATATTAGCAGTCTCACCACAGACATAAATAACATGCCCATCTAAATCATCATCCAAGAGATCTTTAACCATAGCAATACTAGGTTCAACATTGATTTGCTCAGGAGGTGTATAAGTCCTAGTATTACTCTTATGAACAACAGTCAAAGCTTTAGCATGATCCTTTATCCTAACAGGAAAGGGAGGTTTCTCAACATAAGTAGTAGGAACAATAGGATTACTATAGGTGATAGTCTTTTCTTCAACTATAATAGGTGCAACTACTTTAACTCCAACAGGAGGATTATATTTAAACCACTTCTCTTTAGGGAGATCAACATGAGTAGCAAAAGATTCACAGAAAGAAGCTACTATCTCGGAGTCAAGTCCATACTTAGCGCTAAATTCACGAAAAGCATCGGTATCCATAAAAGATTTAACACAAACGAACTTAGGTGTCATACCTGACTCCTTACCATCGTCGGAACCCCAATCTTCAGAGTTGCGTTTAATTCTTTCCAATAAATCCCATTTGAAATCAATAGTCTTCAGCATATAAGAACCAGCACAGGAAGTATCGAGCAGGTTGCGATTATCAAGAGAAAGCCAAGCATAAAAATTTTGAATAATCATTTCCCGGGAGAGCTCATGATTGGGGCATGAATATAACATTGACTTAAGCCTCCCCCAAGCTTGAGCGATGGTTTCTCCTTCGCGAGGCCAGAAATTATATATGTAATAACAATCACGATGATCAAGATGCATAGGATAGAACTTCTGGTGAAATTCCAACTTCAATCGCTTATAATTCCAAAATCTCGTATCATCACATAGCCTATACCATGTCAATGCATCTCCCTTCAAAGATAAAGGGAAGACCTTCCTTTTGACAACATCATCGGGAATACCTGCAAGCTTAAATAATCCACAAACTTCATCCATAAAGATAAGGTGTAAATCAGGATGCAATGTTCCATCTCCTGCAAATGGATTAGCTAGCAGTTTCTCTATCATACCCGAAGGAATCTCAAAGTAAATATTTTCATAAAGTTCAGTAGGTTGAGGAGCAACTCTTTGCTCTTCTGGTCAGGGTGAAGATACACTGAACAAGCACCTCAAAGGATTAGTTTCCATAGTGACAAGTAACAGAAAATTTCAGCACACTATATAAATGTTTCCTTACCAAGTTCCACTCACCAAAAGCGCTACACTAACGGCGCCAGAAAAGAGTCTTGATGACCCACAAGTGTAGGGAATCAATCGTAGTCCTTTCGGTAAGTAAGAGTGTCGAACCCAACAAGGAGTAGAAGGAAATGATAAGCGGTTTTCGGTAAGGTTTTCTCTGCAAGCACTGAAATTGTAGGTGATAGATAGTTTTGTGATACGATAAATAGTAAAGAGTAACAAGTAAATAAAGTAAGTAAAGTGCATCAAGGTGGCCCAATCCTTTATGTAGCAAAGGATAAGCCTAGACAATTTCTAATAATGAGAAAGGAGCTCCCGAGGACACGTGGGAATTATGGTCAAGCTAGTTTTCATCATGTTCATATGATTCGCGTTCGGTACTTTGATAATTTGATACGTGGGTGGACCAGTGCTTGGGTACTGCCCTTACTTGGACAAGCATCCCACTTATGATTAACCCCTATTGCAAGCGTCCGCAACTACAAAAGAAGTATTAAGGTAAACGTAACCACATCATTAAACATATGGATCCAAATCAGCCCCTAACGAAGCAACGCATAAACTAGGGTTTAAGCTTATGTCACTCTAGCAACCCATCATCTACTTATTACTTCCCTATGCCTTCCTCTAGGCCCAAATAATGGTGAAGTGTCATGTAGTCGACATTCACATAACACCACTAGAGGAAAAAACAACATACATCTCATCAAAATATCGAACGAATACCTAATTCACATGACTACTAATAGCAAGACTTCACCCATGTCCTCGGGAACAAACGTAACTACTCACAAAGCATATTCATGTTCATAATCAGAGGAGTAATAATATGCATAAAGGATCTGAACATGTAATCTTCCACCAAGGAAACCAATTAGCATGAACTACAAGGAGTAATCAACACTACTAGCAACCTACAAGTACCAATTTGTGGTTTTGATACAAGACTGGATACAAGAGATGAACTAGGGTTTTGAGAGGGGATGGTGTTGGTGAAGATGTTGATGGAGATTGACCCACTCCTGGTGAGAGGATCGTTGGTGATGACGTTGGTGATGATTTCCCCCTCCCGGAGGGAAGTGTCCCTGATAGAACAGCTTCGCCGGAGCCCTATATTGATTCCGCCAAGGTTCCGCCTCATGGCGGCGGAGTTTCATCCCATAAGCTTGCCCACGATTTTTTCCAGGGTAAAAGCTCTGATACAGCAGAAGATGGACACCGGGGGCCCACCAGGGGGTACAAGAGACAAGGGGCACGCCTAGTAGGGGGCGCCATCCACTCTCCTGGATAGGGTGTGGGCCTCCTGGTGTATTTCTTTCGCCCAATAATTCTTATTAATTCCAAAAAGATGTTTCGTGGAGTTTCAGGATTTTTGGAGCAGTGCAGAATAGGTTTCCAATGTTTGCTCCTTTTCCAGCCAGAATTCCAGCTGCCGGCATTCCCCCTCTTCATGGTAAACCTTGTAGAATAAGAGAGAATAGCCATAAGTATTGAGATATAATGTGTAATAACAGTCCATAATGCAATAAATATTGATATAAAAGCATGATGCAGAATGGACGTATCAAGGAGGAAGACGAATCCCCCGCGGGGGGAAAGAAGAAAAGGACGGCCTCCACATCCATGGAGGCCGATTCGCCTAAGAGGGAAAAAATCCTCTTCAAGAGGAGTCCACGGCCGCCGCCGATAGCAGCCCGGAGTGGGATCCCAGGGCCGAGCCCCTGGTGAGCTCGTGAGTATAAAATCCAAACACGCTCAGGTGTCCAGAATTGTCATGGCGTGATATTTAAATCTGAGTCGTACTTTTTCAATCCAGCGAGGTCCCGCGCCGAGCAATCCTTGTCAGAGGATTTGCTAGGTTTGGATCCAATGGAGAACGGGACACCCCCGAAGGCCCCCTTCCCCAAACATATGACTGAAACTGAGGTTTCGTTCCAGAAGGACCCAGGCCATGGAGGGGGGGGAGATCCAAAGGCGGCGCCAGGAGCCCAGACTTCAGGGTCCGGTCATACGGGAGAGAAGGCTCCCGTGTACGTCGACGGCGGGGGTTATCTTGAATCCGGCCCCCAGCCAAACACAATTCTGGAGACCCATAAGGCCGTAGGGTCAGGCAAGCGACGTCCGTCAGCTGGAGGAGGTGTGTCTATTCCACCAGCAACCTCTGTCCAACCAGAGGTGCCAGATGCTTTATTGGCGGCGCTGAAGGGTGCCTCCATTGTTGATGAACACCGTGCCCTTATGGGTGCGGTGATTGAGAAGATTCAGTCTGCTGAGAGTGGACTGAATGAATCCTGTATCAGCCTTATAAGAGGCTTTGATCTATGTTTTATGAAGCTTGGAAGAGTGTCATGGTATAGATAGCAGCCCCTGACACACTGTTCGGTGAAAGAAAGAACCGAACAGAGGATCGATTTTATGTTCGCAGGAGACTCACTTAATGACATCTATCACTCGTTTTAATAAGCAGGCGTCTGTAGCGACTACCGCCTCTCATGCTGCGGAAGTATCCGTGCTAAGGCATAGTCTGGAGCGGGCCGAAGGAGAACTTGGCCAAGTGAAGAAATAGCTGGAGGGTAACCAAGGTATGCAGAAACCTTGTTTATTTAGCACGAATGAATAAGTGTGCATGATGAAAATATTGTGATAATGTGCTCTAGGGGCGATGGCCGAAATTGAGGCCCTGAAGAAGGCTGTGGCCGAAGCCGAGAAGAAGGCAGCCGTAGAGTGGGCTCCCCGTGAGAAGCACGAGGGCAGAGTTATTGAAGCTGAGCTGGAGCTTCAGGAGGCCGTGAAGAAATGTGAATCCTTGGAGCAGAGCTTATCAGGGAAAGAATCCGAACTCTCCCAGGCTCGCCAAGCCGCCAGTGATGCCCAGGGGGAAACCCAAGGTGCCCTGATGGAAATCCAGGAGGCGAAGAAGGTTGCGGCTGGTAAGGATTTTTCTATACAAAGTGGGTATTTGAGAGGAGAAAATCAAGTTTGATAGCTTGAATTTTGGTGTCTACAGGGGTATTCGCGGAGCTGCCGTGCAGCATATCTGATGCCGCCCAATTCTACCGAGCCGAAGAGAGGAATACTGCGGATAAGCTCTTCTGGATGCAGTATCTGGCGCCGAATTATCTGGTGCCTTTCTCCGATCAACTGAAGCAGCTGGTCGAACTGCATAAGGTGGCCGAGCTAGCCATGAAGGATTTCATTATCCGGTAGTGGCCTGCTGAGCCGATTCCGAGCAGTTACTTCGGGCTCGTGAAGCGGCTTGTGAGTGTCTGCCCTCGACTCGAAGTCATCAAGCGGTTGGTCTACATCGAAGGTGCACCAATGGCCTTTGCCCGCGCAAAGGTGCATTGGGGAAAGATGGATGCAGAAAAGCTAATGACCAAGGGACCGCCGGAGGGGAAGGAGCACCGCAAGCCCGAACTGTATTATGAAGGTGTCTTAAAAGGAGCTCGCCTTGCGGCGGAGCAATGCACCAAGGACATTATATTTCCATGAATACAGTCATGTTTTTCCTTTGTAATATTTGAACAAGGTCATTTTCTATTATTTATTGCTTTTCGTATGAAAGTTTTTCCTCCTGTGCGGCCGTTTTATATACTAATCCTGAGAGTCGGCCAGTCGTCGACTTCCGCCCCCACGTAGTGAGTATGGGGGTGTTCGGGATAAACATGAGCACTCTTTATCCCAGTTTTGGGTCCCTAAAGGAGGTGCTCAGCACAGCGAACCAGGCAATCGGACTATAGGGCTTTATCGCTCTCACTTAGCCATAGTGTTTTTGACAAGGAAGGTAGGCGCAGCCCCTGGTGTTCAGAAGACCGCATGAGGGGCTCTATAAGCGCCTGATCGGAAAAGGCCGATCCGTCGCACGCTGCATTGGTTATGGCATTATGCGGAAGAAATCCTTAAATATTTTAGAACCTCTTGAACAGCTGACCAGCTCTCGCTACATCATGACAGTCAGTTTTCGGCTTTCTCTACTGAGGTGCTCGTCCGGAAGAACCGGGACACAATCGCAGTAGTTCTCCCAGTGCTACCTTAGCCGATATAGCGGAACGTAAGGTACCAAAACATAGGCAAACCCAACTATTGACCCAAGACATGATTCGGAGCTGATGCATATAATGCTATAAGTTCGGGGTGCCGAACTGCCGTAAAGGTGTTCAGACTTTTTTGTCGTAGTATGGGCATGATGAAGCCCCTGGCATATTAAGACATATCGCGATAAGCAGCCGCCTTTTAACAAAAGAGTTTTAAATAAGAAGTAGTAGTTGATGAGCATCACATAAATCCACATGTTGTATTTGAATGATACGTCAATGCATATGACTACAGATGATGTGATAAAAAGAAATATGATTGCGGAACCTGCTGATACCAGGCGTGAGGAAGTTGTGTTCGGATCTGGGGTGTAGTCGGATGATCATAGAGGGGAATATCTAGAGATTCCCTTACGCGCTCGAACTGTTCCCACGCCATCCATCCTGACCTACATAAAGGTGAACCTGCAAAGAAAATGCAAGAAATGGTTTTGCGCCACAAAGCGGTTGAGCCGCAGTATGTGACTTGTATTACCTTTTTCCGGAGTGTTTTTAATTAAGCTCCGGGCGAGCCAGGCTATCCTGCCGCGTAGTAGTTCGGCTCCTTTGGCGGTATCCGGGAGCTTGACCATCAACTCGAGGTTCGGCTGGACGGTGCCATCCGTTGCTCTTGCTGTTAAAGCGGTGGTAGACTCTTCGGCAGTGAAGGGGAGTTCGGATCTGCCATTAACCGTGATGACACCATGCGGACCGGGCATCTTTAATTTATGATAGGCATAATGTGGCACGGCGTTGAACCAAGCGAACGCGGTTCGTCGAGCAGTGCCTGATGGTCACTGCGAAAGGGAACGATGTAGAAGACTAAATCTTTGGTACGGTGATTATCCGGAGATCCGAAGACCACCTCCGGTGTGATTGAGCCCGTGCAACAGGCCTCTACCCCTGGTATGACACCTTCGAAGGTGGTTTTTGTGGGCTTGATCCTTGAGGGGTTGATGCCCATTTTGCACACTATATCCTGGTATAGCAGGTTCAGGCTGCTACCTCCGTCCATAAGGACTCGTGTGAGGTGGAATCCATTAATGATGGGGTCGAGGACCAGTGCGGCCGAACCGCCATGACGGATACTGGTAGGATGGTCCCTGCGATCGAAAGTGATCGGGCAAGAGGACCATGGGTTAAACTTTGGGTCGATTGTATAGACTTCCCTTAGTGCACGTTTCCACTTGGGGATGTGGCTTGCACATATCATATTCACCATTTTCACCTGGGGAGGGAATTTCTTCTGTCCTCTGTATTCGGTGATCGGGGCTCCTCGTCGTTATCGTCGCTTTGAGACCCCTTCCCCTTGTTTTCAGCATCTGACCTGTCGGCTTGTCTGAAGACCCAGCATTCTCTATTGGTGTGGTTGGCTGGTGTTCCTGGGGTGCCATGAATTTGGCATGGACGGTCGAGTATGCGGTCCAAACTGGAAGGGCCTGAATTGTTTTTGTTCAATGGCTTCTTCCGCTGACCGGACTTGGAGCCACTGAATCCGGCATTGACTGACGTGTTTTCGGCACTATCACCATTTTTGTGGCGCTTGTGTTTGTTACGCCATGGTTTGTCGTTGCTATCCTTGGCTTTCAATGTGCCAGCATTGCTTGTTGTGTTGTTGCTACGAGCCAACCAGCTATCCTCGCCCGCGCAAAAGTGGGTCATGAGTGTTGTGAGGGCTGCCATGGACTTTGGCTTTTCTTGGCCGAGATGCCGGGCAAGCCACTCATCACGGATGTTATGCTTGAAGGCCGCTAGGGCTTTCCGGACAGTCAACAATTTGGTTCTTTTTGGTTAGGAACCGGGTCCAAATTTCCTGGCTGACTCTCCGGGCTGTTGGGTTATGTGACTTAGATCATCAGCATCTAGTGGTCGCACATAAGTGCCCTCGAAGTTGTCAAGGAATGTGTCTACCAGGTTCTCCCAACTCCCGATGGAGTTTACCGGCAAGCTATTCAGCCAATGCCGAGCTGGTCCCTTGAGTTTTTGTGGGAGGTACTTGATAGCGTGTAGATCATCTCTGCGGGCCATGTGAATATGGAGGAAAAAATCTTTTATCCATACCGCAGGGTCTATGGTACCATCATATGATTCAATGTTCACGGGTTCAAACCCTTCTGGGAATTCATGATCCATTACTTCATCAGTGAAGCATAGGGGATGTGCGGCGCCTCTGTGTCGGGCTTCATTGTATTCGGCCCGGTCGGATTTGTTAGTGTGTCCGGCGTGACGGTCCTCGTCATGTGTTGGGGTGCGCCCCTGTGATCCGTAGATCGATCTTGACTGTCCTGCTTTGCTTTTCCATCTATCTCGTAGGTCATGCATGGAGCCCCGGTCCCTAGTGTTACTGTTTGTTTGGCGCCGGGGTGCGGGCTGGACTCCGGGCTGGTACGCCGCTTTGTCATGGCCACGGGGTGGCCGATCAGCCGCATCATGCGCTGGTAGTGTGGGCTTTAACGCCTCCTCCTCGAGTTGAGGTAGCAACCTGCGCTTTGAGTAACTTTTGGTAAGGCGCTCGAGTCTGTATTCCTCGACAGCCAGGACATCGGTCCATCTATCAGTTAGCAGATCTTGATCAGCTTGGAGCTGTTGCTGCTTTTTCTTCAGCCTTTTTGCAGTGGCTATAAGCCGGCGCCTGAAGCGCTCCTGCTCGACGGGATCCTCAAGCACGATGAATTCTTTGTCGCCAAGGCTCACTTCGTCTTCGGAGAGAGGCATATAATTATCGTCCTCTGATTCTCCATTTGTCGCTTGTTCCTTAGGGCTAGCTTGCCCGTCCTCTTACTCGGCCTGCTCGAAGCCTGGATGGGCAGGATTGTTTTCATCTTCGGCACCATCCAGATTGTTATCTCTTGTGCCTGTATCGCTATTTTTGCTATGGCGGGGCTTGGAGCGGCGCCTATGATGTCGGTGCTTAGATTGCTTCTCCAAGGGGTTGTCGTCTGTTGCCTCATTGCCATTGCTTTCTTTGGGGGTGTCCACCATATATATATCATATGGTGAGGTGGCTGTCCAGCGCCCTATAGGCGGTGGTTCCTGTTATTCTCCTGCATCGTCATCCATACCGTCTATGTCTTCGGAGTTGAAGTCAAGCACGTCAGTTAAGTCATCGACAGTGGCTATTAAGTGGGTGGTGGGTGGGGAACGAATTTCTTCGTCGTCCGTTTCCCACTCGAGCCGGACATAGTTCAGCCAAGAATCTCCCGACAAGGAAAGAGACCTTAATGAGTTTAGCACATCACCCAAGGGCGAGTGCTAAAAAATATCCGCGGCAGTGAACTCCATGACCGGTGCCCAATTAGATTCGATAGGCACGGACACACGTGGTTCGGATCCTGTAGCTGGAGACAAGTCCGAGGGTTCGACGACACCACCCTCACAGGAGGTGGGATCAGTGTTCGGCTCCAACACCGATGAGTGCGCGGCCTCCATGGCGGGGTCCATCCATCCATCCTCAGAAGGAATGATCTGCTCCGGATTGATTCCCTGCGCCCCCATAGGCGCGATCTCCCAAACACTGTCCGATGGCAGATTGAAGTCATGCCCGTCGTGAACGTTCGGCGCACCTGACATGGGCTCGAATCCGTCGAAGATCAAGTCTCTGCGGATGTTGGCAGTATAGTTAAAGCTTCCAAACTTGACCTGATGGCCAGGGGCGCAGCTATCGATCTGCTCCAGATGGCCAAGCGAGTTGGCCCGCAGTACGAAGCCGCCGAATACGAAGATCTGTCCGGAAGGAAAACCTCCCCCTGGACCGCATTGTTGAAGATGATTGAAGGAGCCATCAAGCCTTATCGCGACGGCACAGTGGAACTCTCAATGAAAGCACCAATGTCGGTGTCAAAACCGGCAGATCTCAGGTAGGGGGTCCCGAACTGTGCGTCTAAGGCTAATGGTAACAGGAGGCAGGGGACACGATGTTTTACCCAGGTTCGGGCCCTCTCGATGGAGGTAATACCCTACTTCCTGCTTGAGTGATCTTGATGATATGAGTATTACAAGAGTTGATCTACCGCGAGATCGTAGAGGCTAAACCCTAGAAGCTAGCCTATGATTATGATTGTTCTTGTCCTATGGACTAAACCCTCCAGTTTATATAGACACCGGAGGGGGCTAGGGTTACACAAAGTCGGTTACAGAGAAGGAGATCTACATATCCAAATTGCCAAGCTTGCCTTCCACGCCAAGGAGAGTCCCATCCGGACTCGGGACGAAGTCTTCAATCTTGTATCTTCATAGTCCAACAGTCCGGCCAAAGTATATAGTCCGGCTGTCCGAGGACCCCTTAATCCAGGACTCCCTCAGGCACTAGATGCACTTACAATCTCCCCCTTTTTGGTGATTGATGACAATGTAGGTTAAATTTTCAACGGGGATAAACATATGAAGTGTAAATATTGATATTGAGGAATTTGATTGCAAGATATAGAAGAACTCCCCCTGAAGATGTGCATATGTGAGGAATTTGCTTTTGAGTAGCAATGCACATTGTAGAGTAGAATCTGCAGATCTCCCTGTATATCTTGTAATTCATACACGCATTTAACATATAATATGAAGAATTTGAAATGCATGATGAAATATGGTGACTGATGTAATTCAGCATGTGTGCATTAACATATATGAGGAAATAGCATGCAGAAGAACATAGCAAAAGTATCAGACCACCATCGAAGTTAAGTTTACAACTCGATCCAACAAAGACTTCAGAAGAACGAGAGTTGTAACTTAGCAAAAAAACGCCCATATATAGAGACCCGCTTGAAGACTAACTCAAATTTCTCCCCCTTTGTCATTGAATGACCAAAAGGGACGAAAAATGAGGACTAACGCCCCTGAAAAATATCATCATGGTGTTGATGGAGGAGCGCCAGTGTTGTTGGGGTCGGTTGTTGGAGTAGGGCCTGCCGCAGTGTCGTTCAATTCTTCAGCTGAGTCCGTCTCGCGCGATGAAGAATATGAACTTGTGACGAGCTGAGGAACTTTGACCTTCTTGAATTTCTTCGAAGGTGGCTGAGACCAGTCGAAGTCCATCTCCTTGAGATCTTCAGCAGAATACATATTGGAAAGAATGGCCCAAGTGCGGTCGAAGACTTGATGTAAGTAGTAGTGGTTCTTCTTCACTGAATTTTGAGTAACAATCATGTTCTGAAGAATAGCACCAAACTATCTCTTGACCCACTTGTGGTTGCGATCGACCTTCTGATGAAGACCGAGGAGAAGCTCACGATCAGTCATCACCCTTGGAGCAGTGGCTTGAGGATTTTGCTTTGAAGCATTTGCGGCAGAGTCATGAGTGGCAGAGTCATCATTGGTGGAGTAAGATGCTGCTTTGCAAAACTGTCCATCCAATGGACGTGTGCCTTCATCAATAACAGCGGCCTTGCCCTTCTCATCAGCTGAGGAAATAGTCAGTTTGAGGACTTCAATAGGGGGCAAATAGCTGCCATGATTGAGAGTGTCAGCCTTGTAGTTGATTGAAGACCTTGATCTGATGAATCTCGTGATCCAGGGAGCATAAGGCTTCAATTCAAACAGTGAAAGGGTGACATTAGCCATAGTTCTCATGAAGAAATCATGGTAGTTGATAGGAACTCCATGGATGATGTTGAATAGCAGATTCTTCATGATGCCAACAACCTCTTCTTCATCAGAGTTGTGGCCCTTGATTGGACTAAGGGTCTTGGTCAATATCTTGTATATGGTCCTTGGCACATAGAGCAATTCCTTCACGAGGAATTTGGTTCTTGGAGCTTGGCCGGGCTTCAGAGGCTTCATCAGCACTTGCATGTAATGATCAGATAGCTCACGTCATGGTAGATGAGTCTCGCACCTTCAGGGGGGGGACTGATTGGTAGGGCATGAAGCAATTCAGAGGCCGGTGCTTTGTATTGTGTGTTCTCAGTCATCCAGTCCAACACCCATGAATTCACATCTTCAGCGTTGCCGATAATGTGCAACATAGCGTACAACTGAAGGATTAGCTCTCCATTCCAGTCACAAATGTCGGTGCAGAAATTGAGCAGCCCTGCATCATGAAGAACGCTGGGGACTGGGGTGAAGCAAGGCAGCGACTCCATATCCACATGAGGAATATGCTCATGGTCAAAGATCTTGTCCTTATCGAATAGTAGTGAAGAATAGAAGTTCATTTGACTTGCAGTCCAGAAGCGCTTCCGTCGAAGACGAGCAGCATCATAGGTGTTGTAATCAGTGAAGAATACATGCTCATGGAAGAAGTCGTCAGCTTTGAACTTCTGTTCTTGGAGAAGGGATTCTTCGGCTTGGGCTGAGATGTGTCATTCAAAATCTTCACAACCTCTGGAATCATAGTCTCAGGAGCCACAGGTTGAGGAATTTCAGTTTCAACATCTTCAGTAGCACCCTGGGTCTCCATTTCATCAACATTCACATCGGCACTAGTGGCTGGAACTTCTTCAGGAATGGTGAGCAGAGAAGCTTGTGGTTCATCAGAGCCCATGTGAATTTCTTCAGTTTGAGCCAGGGACTGAGGAATCTATTGCAGAGGAGTGAACAGTGGTGAATTGGGGTGGTGACTTTCCCAGTAGTCATTATTCAGAATAGGAGTTGAACACCCAATATTCACGTCTTCATATTCTTCATCAATTTCCTCAATGTCTACCTCTTCAGCTATGAACTAAGGCATGGGCGATGATACCAATGGAGTAGAAGTGATATTGTCAACTTAAATTTCCTCATCCAACTGCTCTGACGAAGCAGCAGAAGGATCTTCTTCATCAGATTCACTAGGTATTTCATATTCCTCACCCAAGGGAACAATCTCCTTTGATGGCAAGCTTGATACAAGAACAACATCTATAGGATTTTCATAAGAGCTCGTCAAAGTCTTCATTTTCTTTGGTGCTGAAGACTCTGAGTGGCAGATGCTTTCCTTTTCTTCACAGCTGCTCGCTCCGCAGCTTTGGTTTTCCCGCTTCTGATGCAGAAGGAAGGATAGGACTTGGCGTTGGTGCATGAGGAGCAGAGGAATTTGGTGCAGTTTCCTCAGGTACAACTAATGCAGTTGTCCTGTCCTGTTCAGTTTCATCAGGCTCAGCAACAGATGCATCAACTGGCCTGGATTGAACTTCAGGCGCAACACTAGTGGTTGCCCTGGCAATTTCCTCAGTGGCTGGAATAGCTTCATCAGCCATGGTACTCTCATTTTCTTTAGCAACCTGATCATCATTAGCGGTGCATGCATGTTCTTCAGTAGGCTGGGAAGATGCTTCAGCCTGAGGAATTTCAATGTGTGTTTGAGTACATTTGATGTAAATCCCTTCGCCATTCTAACAAATCTGATTTTGGCTCCTAGCCATTCAGCACGATATGCATCAAATTCATCACTGAGATTCTTGATTTCTGATTGCAGAGCAACAAGTTCGTCAGGTGATAGCTTCAAAACATTTTGCTTCAGAAAGTGCTCTTTCTTGTACTGAGCTTTCTTCACCTTCCTGGCTTTCTCAAATTTCCATTTTTCTTTAGCAATGAAAGCTGTCAACATATGACTTTGGCCAAGTGTGAGATTTAATTCTGGCAAGGGAGTGTTTGGATCTTTGTGCCATAGATCAATGAAGTCCAGGATCTTCTTCGGATCCAGCAAAAGTGGCACAACACTGCCTTTGGCTCTAGCGGCCCGTTGCTGTCTATCTCTCATGATATCAGCAAGTTCATCATCATCAGCTTCGTCTTCACTTGACGGCACATGGAAGGCAACCTGCTTCTTGTGAGGACTTGGTCTAGTGCCTCATCCAGCAGTGGCCTTGGTTTTCAGCAAAGTGGGGCCAGACTGAGGAGGAGCTGAAGAACTTGCAGATGCTCCTGAAGCAATTGAGATGCCTATGGTCCTTTGGCAAGAGGCAAGATGCACAGGTGACGAGGACTTTGCAAGTGCAGCTGAAGGTTTTGCAACCGGAGGAACTGGAGCTACTTGAGGAATATGTTGTGAGGGCATTGATGAGCTTGGCCGTGAGGGCATTGCTGAGGAAGGTGGTTTGCAAGCTGGCTTCTTTGGCATAGCCTTCTTGGGCTTGCTAGCAGACGCCTCAGCAGCAGCAGCAGTAGAATCTTCATTGAATTTCCTCACTGCTTCCTTGGCCACTTTGGCCAGTTTTGCTTGCCGCTTGGCCCATTCATAAGGATAGTCCTCACCGTGCTTGAGGCTAGTGGGATCAGCTTCTTGGCTAGGTGCCAGTGGAGGTCTTGGGAAAGGAGGGTGTACTGCGAATTTCTTCATGTACTTAGGAGTGACATATTTGTACTCCCTCCATTCTCGTGCCCATCTTCTTTGAATCCTCTAAATGCGCACCTTGCGCTCATTCTTCGTTTCCTTTCCATGAATTGCCTCATCAGGAGTGCAATACCCTGCATAGATGTCATCAGGGATTTCAAAGGCAGTATTCACTTCGACTTTCTTGCCTCCCTTCTGAGGTTTCTTGCCATATTCCATTTTCTTTGGCTGAGGATTTTGAACAATTGAGTTCTCTGAAGAGGTATGCAATTTGTCTTCGAGGAACGCTGCAAATGAGTTAAGTTGATGAGAACCTAGAGATTCAGCAGCGGACATGTGTACCTATGAACATAGTATAGGTGCGCAGAATTTGGAGAGGTCATATGCGTTCTCAGAAGTTTTTGCAAAAAGAACAAGTTTGAGAATTTGACCAGAGGTATCTTGAGGAATTTTACTAAGCGTTCTCTGACTTAGGTTCCAGAGTTGTATAGATTAAGAACTCCACACAATTGAGGAATCTAAAGAAAAACGTAGCTTAGAGAAACAGATCAAGAACAGATGTTTGTGTGAGGTGTTTAAAGTCTGGAAGTTCAAGAATAAACACCTTTTGAAGATTTTGCGGAAATCATCAAAATCAACAAGGGCAGTAAAAATAAATTTTATTTACCCTTGACGAAGAACACGACGAACTAGGAGTTGTAGATTGGAAGTTCATCAGTCCAGATCTTCCATGCCCTAACGTGGCAGAGGAAGACAGCTACGGCGGTGGCGGGGCTAAAGATTTCCGCGGCCGGCGCGAGTACAACGGCGACGAGGTCGAGGCAGTGAAGTTCTTCCTCACCAGCGATGATGGAAGTAGTGACGGCGCTAGGTCTGAGAGCTCGAGCGGGGTAAAAGCAGTCTGAGGAGGGTGAGGGGTATTTATAGCCGAGGTGAAAAACTCCTCTTTCGAGGAAAATGGACGAACGTGCCCCTGACCCTTCTCATCCTAGCAACATGTGTCACCCACATACAGAGAGGTGGCAATCGTGTGAGACAGTGGGTGAGTTGATAAATCTTATCGTGGGATGTGGAACGGTTTGAGCGGCAAAAGCCGAAAATTCACATAAGAATATGTTAATGTTTTGTTCGCAAATTCTTCAGCTGACAAGGACACAGTGAAGATTTTGAACGGGTTTCAAATACAACGCACATGAAGAATTTGTGAACAGTCTGGGTTGAGTTTAGCATGGAGGGGGAAGGGTCCGATCACATTCACTTAGCAGAAAAATCAACTTGAAGAATTAGCAATAAGTAAATGTGTAGAGGACTGAAAACTCAAATATATATATATATAGTCAATGAAGAATTTGGTCAGAAATAGTGAAGACATTGCAAAGTTGAAGAAATTGAACAACTGAGGAATTTCAAAAACTGAAGAAAAACTCAAATTGAAAATTTTCAACTTCGGTTGGTGGCGTGACCCACCGTATAAGAATGATGATTTCAGACGCCGCGTACAATTGTCATAGGGCTCTGAAAATCAAATTCTTCGTTAATTTCTTCACACTTAGAGGGTTAGTCTTCATTGATTGAAGAAAAATGTTACTTCGTTTGTTGCACATCTAAGTCATCAATTTTGCATAAGTGTTAGGATGTGTGTCCTTTTCAAAGGACATTCGAAGATTCTAAGATATTTAGCTCACACCGCAACTTGCTAAATCTCTTCTCATCCAAGGGCTTTGTGAAGATATCAGCTAGCTGTTCTTTAGTCTTCACGTGCTTGATGGAGATGTCACCCTTCAACACATGATCACGAAGAAAATGATGACGAATCTAGATGTGCTTTGTCTTTGAGTGATGAACTGGGTTATGAGCAATCTTGATGGCACTCTCATTGTCACAATAGAGAGGCACATTCTTCACGTTGATGCCGTAGTCCTCGAGGGTTTGCTTCGTCCATAGCAGTGGAGCACAGCATGAACCAGCAGTAATGTACTCAGCTTCAGTAGTAGAGAGTGATACGCAGTTCTGTTTCTTCAAGGACCAACATACCAAGGAACGTCCAAGGAAATGGCATGTGCCTGATGTTGACTTGCGGTCCACACGATCACCAGCATAGTTAGAATTAGAATATCCAATGAGATCAAAAGCCAAGCCCTTGGGATACCATAATCCAAGTGTTGGAGTGTGAGCTAGATATCGAAGAATATGCTTCACAACCTTATGGTGTGATTCCTTCGGTGTAGCTTGAAATTGGGCACACATGCAAACACTAAGCATAATATCTGGCCTAGATGCACATAGATACAATAAATAACCAATCATGGAATGGTATACCTTTTGATCAAAGTCAATACCATTTTCATCAGTGCATGGATGGCCATTTGTGGGCATAGGGATTTTGACGCCTTTACAATCTTGCATGCCGAATTTCCTCAACACATCCTTGAGGTATTTCTCCTGAGATATGAAGATGTCGTTGCGCTGTTGACGAATCTGAAGACATAAGAAGAATTTCAATTCTCCCATCATCGACATTTGATATTCCTGACTCATCATATAGGCAAATTCGTCACTGTAACGTTGGTCAGTACAGCCAAAGATAATATCATCAACATATATTTGGCACACGAATAATTTATCGTCATAGGTTTTGGTGAAAAGAGTTGGGTCAAGTGAACCGGGTTTGAAGCCTTTCTTCATCAGGAATTCCTTCAAAGTATCATACCACGCCCGTGGGGCCTGCTTGAGGCCGTAGAGGGCCTTATTGAGTCTGAAGACTTTGTCAGGATGCTTTGGATCTTCAAAACCTGGGGGTTGAGCAACATATACTTCTTCCTCAAGCTTACCATTCAGGAATGCACTTTTCACATCCATTTGATATAAGATGATGTTATGATGGATAGCATAAGCAAGCAATATGCGGATAGCCTCAAGTCTAGCAACATGTGCAAAAGTTTCATTGAAATCAATTCCTTCAACCTGTGTGTAGCCTTGAGCTACTAGTCGTGCCTTATTCCTCACCACAAGGCCATTCTCATCTTTCTTGTTGCGGTAGATCCATTTGGTGCCGATGATATTGTGCTTGCGAGGGTCTGGTCGCTTGCCAAGTTCCTAGACATTGTTGAGCTCGAACTGATGTAATTCCTCTTGCATCGCTTGAATCCACTCAGGGTCAAGAAATGCCTCATCTACTTTGGTGGGCTCTGTAATAGAGACAAAAGCAAAGTGCCCACAAAACTTAGACAAATGTGAAGCCTTTGAGCGTGTGAGAGGACCTGGTGCATTGATGTCGCTGATGATTTTCTTGATCTGCACTTCATTTGCAACACGAGGATGAGCGGGTTGGCGATGTTGAGTTGGCTCGACATTTTCTTCAGAGCCATTTTCCTCAGGTGTACCAGCATGATGTTCTTCACGTTCTGGAATGACTTCTTCAGCATATTCTTTGGTAGGAATGACATCCTCAGTAGCCTTGAACTTGATGGTTCCCTCAGGTGACTTTTCATCTAGCATAGGAGGTAGGTGCTCTCTTTGCGAGCCATTAGTTTCATCAAACCGCACATCTATAGTTTCAACAACCTTGTCATGAACGGTGTTGAAGACTCTGTAGGTGTGCGAGTCCTTTTCGTAACCAAGCATAAAACCTTCATGTGCTTTCGGTGCAAATTTAGAATTGTGATGAGGATCTCTAATCCAACATTTAGCACCGAAGACTTTGAAATAACTCACATTGGGTTTCTTGTCAGTGAGGAGTTCATATGAGGTCTTTTTGAAGAATTTTTGAAGGTATACCCTGTTGATGATGTGGCATGCAGTATCAATTGCATCGGGCAAAAAATGACAAGGCGTCTTGTATTCATCAAGCATAGTGTGAGCCATCTCAACAAGAGTACTGTTCTTGCGCTCCACGATGCTATTCTACTGAGGAGTATAAGGAGCAGATAACTCATGAGTAATACAAAGTTCAAAAAGATAGTTATCAAGACCAGTATTCTTGAACTCGGTCCCATTGTCACTTCTAATGTGCTTGATCTTCACACAAAAGTTGGTTGAAGCCCTTGAGGAAAATCGTTTGAAGACATCCTGCACTTCACGTTTGTAAGTGACAATATGCACCCATGTGTAACAAGAATAGTCATCAACAATAAAAAAGCCATATAAAGATGCCTCATTTGTGAATGCGGCATAATGATTAGGGCCAAAGAGATCCATGTGAAGCAATTCAAATGGACGAGTGGTAGTCATGATAGTCTTTGAGGGATGCTTGGCCTTGGTCATCTTTCCAGCTTCACAAGCTCCGCACAAATGATCCTTGAGGAATTTGACATCCTCGATGCCAATGACATGCTTCTTCTTCGCGAGCGTGTGCAAGTTCCTCATGCCAGCATGACCAAGTCGTCGATGCAATAGCCAGCCTTCTAAAGCTTTTGCAAGTAGACATGTAGCAGGTTGCGGTCCTGTAGAGAAATCAACAATATACAGATCTCTTCTCCTAAAGCCTTCGAAGACTTTGGAATGGTCAGCTTCCATGATCACAACACAACGATACTTGCCAAAGACAACAACCATATCAAGATCACAAAGCATTGAGACAGACATGAGGTTGAATCCTAAGGACTCGACAAGCATGACTTTGTCCATGTGTCGATCCTTTGAGATTGCAACCTTACCTAGACCCAATACCTTGCTTTTGCCTTTGTCAGCGTAGGTGATATGCTTCAGATGCGATGGAGATAAAGCAGTGTCCATCAATAAGTTCCTGTCACCAGTCATGTGATTTGTACATCCACTTTCGAGGACCCACTCAGTGTCTTTGGGTTGATCATCCTACAGATGAATTAGTGCAACTTACAAACTCATATACTTCATCGGTGAAGAATATGACATCAAATTCATCAGATCAATTTCATCAAGCAATAGAACAGATATAGCAGTATGAGGACGTGAGAAATGAAAATTCATTTCTTCATGATTAGCTTGCGTCCTTTCAAGCATATTCAGGTCTCCAGCAAATTCCTCAGACGTTTAAGTTCGTCTGGAGACATGACCCTACATAAGAGATTAGTTCTTTTTCTTCACCACCCACATCTGGAGGGGTGGCAAAGAGTTCATCATTCTGCGAGCTCCATATGAGAAAGGTGCCATAGAAGCCAGTCCACTTCGTTTCACATAAGAGGGGTTAGGGTAAGCATATGAATAAGCAGAGAAATTCTTCAAGGACTTATGAACATAATGATTTGAAGAATAATGCACATATTCATTGCCCTTAGGCTTTCCCTGCAAAATAGAAGTGTTAGCACGATGATGTCCATATGAGGACTTTGATCCATATGAAGACTTTGGTCCATATGAAGAATTTGATCTGGGGTTCCTATTCTTCACAGGTGGTGTCATGACAACATCCACCTGAAGACTCTCAAGGCACCTTTTAGGAACCAAGATTTTCTTCATAGGGGGGTCGTTCCTGTAGTTAGTGCCAACATATCTAGCAAATACTTCATCATTCTGATTTTTGAACAGCTTATAGTTGGAGTCAAATGACTCATCAGAAGAATATGAAGATTCACATGTAAAGCCAGATAAGGTAGATGGATCTACAGGAGGTCCTTTTGCAGCAACCCATGAGGTTTTGGGGTACTGCTCAGGTTTCCAGTAGGTCCCATCAGCATTGAGCTTCCTCTCAAAGGCAATACCCTCTTTCCTAGGGCTTCTGTTGAGGATTTGCTTTTTAAGCACATCACAAAGTGCTTGATGCCCTTTGAGGCTTTTGTACATGCCTGTCATATACAATTCCTTCAGCCCTGCATTGTTAGTGATACTAGTAGCATCCTCGGATGAGGAATTTGTGATAGCAGAGAGACAGTTGAAGAATTTGTAGCAACAGAAGCATTTGAACTTTCAGGTGAAGAATTAGCAGATTCACGTTCAATGCATTTCAAACATGGTAGAATGAATTCTTCCTGAGCGGCGCTGATCTGCTGAGCAAGTAATGAATCACGCTCCTTCTGAAGATCTTCATAACTCTCCCTTAGCCTCTCAAGATCTTGCTTTCTTTGAAGAAATTCATAAGAAAGCTTCTCATGATCAGATAACAAAGTGTTATGATGACTATGAAGGTTATCAAACTTGGACTGAAGTCTCTGAAGATTATCAGTCAAGGTTTGAGAGCAATCCATTTCTTCACCCACCATATCATCGCTTTCATCAAGCATATTTTGGACCTTTTCCAAAGCTCTTTGTTGTTTAGTGGCAAGGGAAGCAAGTTTGACATAGCTGGGTCCAAATTCATCACCAGATTCATCATCACTATACTCGGATAGGTAGCATTCAGTTACCTTGGCACCTTTTGCCATAAGGCATGGTGAAGAGGATGAAGATTTTGGATCGAAAGTCATCGCCTTGAGTGATTCCTTGAAATCTACAAACCAGGGGTCATGACGAGTTCGATGACCTTCATAGACCTTAGAGAGTCGGTCCCAGATAAGCTTCGCGTGGCTGAGATGCATAATGTTCCTGAACTGATTTTGGGACAAACAGGAGAAGATGACATCCTTCGTCGTGAGGTTAAGAAGAGTGTACTTGTGAATATCATCAGCCTCTGCCATCTTGCATAGATCGGTAAGACCAATCTCAGTGACGGTCCACAGTTTGCTGTTCATCGCCATGAGGCGCTTCTTCATCATGGTCTTCCACTTGGGATAATCATGACCGTCAAAGATGGGGCATGTCACTTTCTTCATACATGCGGTCGACATAACTAAAACTCCAGGTGGTTAAACCAAAATCACACAGCACAAGGGAGTACCTTGCTCTAGTACCAATTGAAAGTGCGTTAAGTCGACTAGAGGGGGGTGAATAGGCGATTTTTACAAATTCGTCACTTAGGAATTTCAGGGTGAGGAAATTCCTAAGTCACGAACAACTACCAGCGGAATAAGTACTCAAGTGTAAACATAACAAAGTAACAGCATAGTCATCGTGATGAAATGAAAAACACACAGAGAGCACGAGTAGCGTAAACACAGGATAAGAACGTTGAAGACAAACTGACTGAAGAAATAAGATTGAGGAAATTGAGAGAGTCTTTAGTCAAAGTCTTCAAACAGTAACGATCAAGTACAACAGTAAGTAACTGAGGAAATGGAGGGGTTGAGGAAATAGAACTAGTAGCTCAGTGAAGACAGTGATTTGCTAGACCAGTTCCAACTGTTGTGACAGTTGTACATCTGGTTGGAGTGGCTAGGTATTTAAACATGAGGACACACAGTCCCGGACATACAGTCCTCACCGTATTCTCCTTGAGCTAAGGTCACATAGACCTCGCCCAATCACTTGTGGTAAGTCTTCAAGTGACTTCCAAACCTTGACAAACTCGGTCACTCAGCGATCCACAATTTCCTCTTGGATGCTCTAGACCATGACGCCTAACCGTCTGGAAGATGCACAATCTTCAAAGGTAACAAGCATCGGTTCCACATAGGAACAATCTCTTCAATGATGCTCAATCACTTTGGGTTTGTAGATGTTTGGGTTTGGGTTTTCCTCACTTGATGATTTTCGCTCAAAGTCCTCGGAGGATGGGATGCTCTCAATGAAAAGTGTAAGTTTCTCTCGGAGCAGCCAACCAGCTAATGGTTGTAGGGGGCGGCTATTTATAGCCTAGGGAGTAGCCCAACATGATAAGACATAAATGCCCTTCAATGATATGATCGTTAGGTGGGTAGATATTTTGGGATAGCTGGCGCATAGCACAGCAATGGTCGGATATCTGGTCTATCAAATTCCTTAGGGCTATCATGTTCCTCACTTGTAGGCAATCCGCACTGGCGAATTCCTAACTCCTCAGTCAGAACAAATTCCTCAGAGAACAGAAGATCTTCGTCTCTGTCACTGAAGAAATTGACTGAACTATATGAGATTTCCAATGGCTTCACTCGAAAGGATTGGGTAGGTGTAGGATTTTGAGATGAGCATCACTTGGAAACTTTCCCTTAGTTTTACCTCGACCCCCTTTAACAGTACGGTGTTTCCTATGACTCAAGAAAGAGAAAAACAAAAGTCTTCACGCTTCATATTCCTCGCATGAATATAGAGTCTTCATGGTCGCACCAATTTCTTCATTTTCAAAGTCTTCAGAAAGCCAAAGTCTTCAGTTGAAGACATTCATTTTTAGGTGTCGACTTTCTCTATAAATATCAAACTCCTCATAGACTTATAGACCTGTGTACACTCACAAATGCATTAGTCCCTTAACCTATAAGTCTTCAATACACCAAAATCACTAAGGGGCACTAGATGCACTTACACCTTTATCGTTTTTCTTAGTTTGATCCTTTTGGTTATATCTTGATCTAGTAGAATAAAGTTCTTAGTATGATCTAGCTTTGAGTTTTGCTTTATGTTCCCTCTATGTAATTGAGTTCGTGAGTTATATATAATAAAGAGTAGTTGTGAGTTGAGGGCTTTGCTTTCTTGCTATGATCTGGAGAGAATTAAAAATTAAAGAAAGGAAAAAAGAAATAAAAAGATCATATATTGATCTTATGGAGAGTAATGACTTCACATATAAAGAGTATGATGAATAAAAGTTGTTGGGAGTTGACAAACATAGTTTTGGTCATTGTTGCAATTAATAGGAAGTAATAAAGAAAGAGAGGCTTCACATATAAATATACTATCTTGGACATCTTTTGTAATTGTGAGCACTCATTAAAATATGACGTGCTAAAAAGTTGATGTTGGACAAGGAAGACAACATAATGGGTTATGTTTTCTTATATCCGAATAGAAGTTATATTGTCATGGATCCTCCAACATGTTGAGCTTGCCTTTCCCTCTCATTCTAGCCAAATTCTTTGCACCAAGTAGAGATGCTACTTGTGCTTCCAAACATCCCTTAAACCAGTTTTGCCATGAGAGTCCACCATACCTACATATGTATTGAGTAAGATCCTTCAAGTAAGTTGTCATCTGTGCAAGCAATAAAAATTGCTCTCTAAATATGTATGATCTATTAGTGTGAAGAAAATAAGCTTTATAGGAACTTGTGATATGGAAGACATAAAAGCGACAGACTGCATAATAAAGTTCTTTATCACAAGCGGCAATATAAAATGACATTCTTTTGCATTAAGATTTTATGCATCCAACCATAAAAGCGCATGACAACCTCTGCTTCCCTCTGCGAAGGGCCTATCTTTTATTTTTATCTTCTACGCTTATACAAGAGTCATGGTGATCTTCACCTTTCCTTTTTACACTTTTTCCTTTGGCAAGCAATATGTGTTGGAGAGATCCGGATATTTATATCCACTTGGATGTAGGTTTTCATAAAGTATTATTGTTGACATTATCCCTGAGGTAAAAGGTTGGGAGGCGAAACTATAAGCCCCTATCTTTCTCTGTGTCCGATTGAAACTTTAAACCCGTAATTATAGCATGAGTGTTAGCAATTGTGAAAGATTAAATAATAGTTGAGTATGTGGACTTGCTGAAAAGCTCCTATATTGACTCTTTCGGATGTTAAGATAAATTGCAATTGCCTCAGTGACTGAGATGATAGTTTGTTAGTTTTGAATGAAGTTTCTAATTCATACTCTACCTTGTTTAGCATAAGAAATTATATGACATTATATGTTGCTGTTCTAAAGATGATCATGATGCCCTCATGTCCGTATTTTATTTTATCGACACCTCTATCTCTAAACATGTGGACATATTTTTCGATACCAGCTTTTGCTTGAGTACAAGCGAGGTCTAAGCTTGGGGGAGTTGATACGTCCATTTTGCATCATGCTTTTATATTGATATTTATTGCATTATGGGTTGTTATTACACATTATATCACAATACTTATGCCTATTCTCTCTTATTTTATAAGGTTTACATGAAGAGGGAGAATGCCGGCAGCTGGAATTCTGGACTAGAAAAGGAGCAAATATTAAAGACCTATTCTGCACAACTCCAAAAGTCCTGAAACTTCATGGAGAGTATTTTTAGAATATATTAAAAATATTGGGCGAAGAAAGCACCAGAGGGGGGCCACCTGCCATCCACAAGGGTGGAGGGCGCGCCCTAACCCCTTGGTCGCGCCCTCCGGTCTTGTGGGCCCCCTGGCAGGCCCCCGATGCCCATCTTCTGCTATATAGTGTGTTTTGACCTAGAAAAAAATCAGAAGGAAGCTTTCGGGACGAAGCGCCGCCGTCTCGAGGTGGAACCTGGGTAGAACCAATCTAGGGCTCCGACGGAGCTCTTCTGCCGGGAAAACATCCCTTCAGAGGGGGAAATCATTGCCATTGGCATCACCATCGATCCTCTCATCGAGAGGGGGTCAATCTCCATCAACATCTTCACCAGCACCATCTCCTCTCAAACCCTAGTTCATCTCTTGTATTCGATCGTTGTCTCAAAACCTCAGATTGGTACATGTGGGTTGCTAGTAGTGTTGATTACTCCTTGTAGTTGATGCTAGTTGGTTTATCCGATGGAAGATTATATTTTCAGATCCTTAATGGTAATTAATACTCCCCTAATTATCAATATGAATATGCTTTGTGAGTAGTTACGGTTGTTCCTGGGGACATGGGAGAAGTCTTGTTATAAGTAATCATGTGAATTTGGTATTCGTTCGATATTTTGACAAGATGTATGTTGTCTTTCCTCTAGTGGTGTTATGTGAACGTCAACTACATGACACTTCACCATGATTTGGGCCTAGGGAAAGGGCATTGGGAAGTAATAAGTAGATGATGGGTTGCTAGAGTGACAGAAGCTTAAACCCTAGTTTATGCGTTGCTTCATAAGGGGCTGATTTGGATCCATATGTTTCATGCTATGGTTAGATTTATCTTAATTCTTCTTTTGTAGTTGTGGATGCTTGCGAGAGGGGTTAATCATAAGTGGGAGGCTTGTCCAGGGAAGGGCGGGACCCAAGCAACGGTCCACCCACATATCAAATTATTAAAGTAACAAACGCGGATCATATGAGCATGATGAAAACTAACTTGACGACAATTCTCATGTGTCCTCAGGAGCGCTTTGCTTTATATAAGATTCGTCCAGGCTTGCCCTTTGCTACAAAAAGGATCGTGCCACCTTGCTGCACCTTAGTTACTTTTGTTACTTGTTATCCGTTACGAATTATCTTATCACACAACTATCTGTTACCGATAATTTCAGTGCTTGCAGAGAATACCTTACTGAAAACCGCTTGTCATTTTCTTCTGCTCCTCGTTGGGTTCGACACTCTTACTTATTAAAAGGACTATGATAGATCCCCTGTACTTGTGGGTCATCAGTAAGTAATTTTGAAGTCACGTGGTTTATATTCCCTAAATTATGTATGTACTTGGTTCAAATTATGATCAAAGTTAAATCTTGGAAAAAGTGTGCACGCCCTATATACTATAGAACGGAGGCTATACCACTTATTTAGTATGTAACGATTCCATCTATTCAAGACAGCCAATCTAATTATCACCAGTGGAATATATATTATTATCTTATGTGTATTATTCTTTTGTAAAACTTGAGATGTGTTTTTGTGATAAATCAATACTCCTTATAGGTCTTCGTTTCCACAAACCTCATGTCTCTTTGAAATTATCGCCTGATTTTAGTTAAATGTTCTGGTACTACGTGAAAAAAAGTTAAAGGTTCTAGTAAGATGGTTTCTAGAAATTAGTATAATGGGTTAAAATCAGGGGGTTAGTTCCCCTTTTTCACTCTCTACGGTAACTGTTTGAAATAATAAATAAAACCACTTTTCAATTCGTGTTAAATTCTTTGTATTTTCAGAAAATGCTCACTTTATTGTTTGCAATGTGTTTATACTTTCACTGCTCTCCCATGGAAGGCTGCAATACGAGAGGGACACGACTATTCTGAGCTAAAATGAACTCGGATGAACAGTAAAATTTTAACAAATTGAAAATAAATTCGAAAAACTCTGTTTTTTTTGGTCAAACATTCACAAATGTTCCGTGTGCTTCCAAAATTTCATCATAAAATCACATTCATGGAAGTTATGGCAAAGAAAAGATGCCTCAAAAATGCCATTTTCAAAAGCATTTTGGAGTATAGATTATTTTTTGCTGCGACTTCCACAAATGCCATTCCGAAAATAAAATTTGCAAGCGCTGAAAACATTTGCTAAAGTTTGCCACAAAAAATTTCATAATGTTTTGAAAAAAAATTCAACTTCTTAGGAATATGCTATTCATGGCATGTTCATTTGTGCTCATGACCCATTGGGGACAAATTTGGTGTTTTGACCCTTTTGTGAAAGTTAAGCCAGATATGACCCTAGTTCGATTTTTTTTCGAGTTATGACCCTTTTTCTACCGCTGGGGTCGATGGCGGTAGGATATAACTGCCTACCGCTAAGGCCCTTGGTGGTAGGGTCACACGCCCTACCGTAAAAAATTTCTAAGTATCAAATACAATGCTTGTACCCACCTACCGCCGGGCATCTCGACGTTATGGTTGCACAGGCTACCACCAGCCTGTTTCGCAGTAGGGAAGCATTGCATTGACGTGGATAAGGTGCCTACCACCAGAGGCTTGGTGGTAGGCTGGTATACCCTACTGCCATCGACCTTAGTGGTAGGAAAAGGGTCAGATCCTGATTTTTGTTAACCAGGTTTAGATCTGGCTTAACTTTCATGAAACGGTCAAAACACCAAATTTGGCCACCCGTTGGGGAATTTCCGTAGGAGACCTCCTATATGGTGCCCTCAGCGCCGGTTCTCTACCTAGCACTAACGCACTCAC
Source organism: Triticum aestivum (assembly GCF_018294505.1). Classification (NCBI taxonomy): domain Eukaryota; kingdom Viridiplantae; phylum Streptophyta; class Magnoliopsida; order Poales; family Poaceae; genus Triticum; species Triticum aestivum. Next base: position 599,578,372 of record NC_057813.1, read on the forward strand.
TCTTTTAGTCCTGGCTTAACAAGGCGACGTAACTTGGCCGCTCGGTCATAAATCTCATTCGTTCACTTGATCAAGCATCGACTTTTGAAAAACATGAACCTGAAAAATTCAAAAGAATAAAAGAACACAAAAATTGAAAAAAAAACATGGATTACAAAAAGTTCATAAATTTCAAAAAGATTATGAATATGAAAAAGTTCAAAATTTTGAAAAGGTTCATGGATTTTGAAAGAAAAAGTGCATGGATTTGAAAATTTTTATTTATTTTTATAAAAATTGGAAATTTGAAAAGTGTTCATGGATTCCTAGTTCACATATTTGATAAAGTTCACGGGATTTGAATAAAAGCTCATGATCTTGTAGAAAGTTTGGACATTGGAAAAATGTTTATAAATTTTAAAAGACTTCACAAATTTGTTGAAAATTTTATAAAAATGAATTTGAAAAATAGCGGATTGATTACTTACCCGGCGAAACCGAGAAGCTAAATGTTCATTTTTCACGTGCACACAGGGTTTTGTTTGCACATATAATTCTCACTAACTTTAAATGCATACTATATTTCTCTCGTTGCAACACACAGACATATGTGCTAGTAAGTATAAAGTCATCTTTTCTTAACTATTGGAGTACTAATCAGAGTAAAAAAAGCTTGGCCACTCCCTAAACCACTCGGGTGATCATGTAGAAGTACTTGAAAAAAGGTAGGTGACCTCCACAGAGAATTGATTAGTGAGATACACAAATTTATACCAATTATTCTATATTCAAAAGAAAGTTTCAATGATATACTCCCTTCATTTCATAATGTAATGCATATAGATTTTTTTCCTGGATTCAAACTTTATCGGATATGACCAAGTTTGTAGAGAAAAATATCTATGTGTATAATATTGAATCAATCTCATTAGGTACATCGTGTGGCATATTTTATATCATCTGGGCTCTTATATTTATTTGGTATTGTCGCTATTGATATTTTTGTATTTGAAAAACTTCATCAAACTTTACAATGTTTGACTTATAGAAATACACACGCAATAATATGGACTGGAGTGAGTAATTTTGAAGTCACGTGGTTTGTATTCCCTAAATTATGTGTGTACTTGTTTCAAATTATGATCAAAGTTAAATCTTGGAAAAAGTGTGCACGCCCTATATACTATAGAGCGGAGGCTATACCACTGATTTAGTACGTAACTATTCCATCTATTCAAGAGAGCCAATCTAATTATCACCAGTGGAATATATATTATTAGCTTACTAGACCATAAAGGCGCGCGTTGCCACGCCCGTCCATCCTAAAACAAATATATAGAGAGACATGTTAATGAAACTTATTAGACTTTAGAAACATTTGATAAAAAATGAACGATTCAAATTAAAAGTGTGTCGATATAAGTAGTCCGGCATAATTGTCCACCGTTAGTTAGAATCAATCCACTAATGGCATAAATCCTTTGTGTTTACTTTCTTCCTATATTACATTCATCCAAAGAAATGAATGAGAAATAGATATGACAAAAAATGTACAACATTCTATCTTCTGGAGGCTAGCCTTGTCTGATTCAACTGTCCAAGAGAAGTACTTCGGTAGAATATCCCCATAGAATTGGATATCTTCTCAAATAAAATGAGCATGCTGCAGCAGGCACAGATGGTATTCAAAATCAGAACCCTTAGACGTGTACTGACCTTCCATCGGAGTTTTTTTTTTACTAAAAAGAGCGTACTTTTTTTTTGCGGGGTTAAAAAGAGCGTACTTCAAGAGGCAGTCGTTGTACCTTTTTAATTCAATCTAGTAAATCAGTACCAGATCCCTCTTGACCAGCGTAATCCTCAGATGTTCAATAATCAAAGCAGTTCAAATTCTTGTAATAACTTGCAGTTTATTAGCAACATGATATATTATGTTACAAGGACAAAGAGCTTACACTACTGCCTGGAATCCACCAGACTCCCAAACCCTCCCACATGATCAACTCGCATCCTCACCTAAACTCTGAAATTACACCATGAATTTTCATTATTTAAGTAATAATTAAACATCCCAATTCAGAAAGAGATAAAATTATACTGTGGCACTAAAAGGTATTCGCTATAGTTTACATATATTCCTTTGTGGTTTCTTGATGGTATCATCATGTTCGTATGGAAAGAAAGCAATTGCGCAAATAATGACAGAAACAACAAATTCTAGAGCAAGCAAAATAAAAAATAATGACGGAACCATCTTTTTTTTTTGCGGAAAAAACTTCCAATCTATTCATTTTCAATCATGGTAGTACAACGAATACTAGAAATAATAAAAATTACATCCAGATCCGTAGACCACCTAGCAACGACTACAAGCACTGAAGCGAGCCGAAGGCGCGCCGCTGCCATCGCCCCTCCCTCATCGGAGCCGGGCAAACCTTGTTGTTGTAGACAGTCGGGAAGTCGTCGTGCTAAGGCCCCATAAAACCAACGCACCAGAACAGCAACCACCGCAGATGAAGAGTGTAGATTAAAAGGATCCAACCTGAAGACACACGAACGAAGACGAACGACGAACAGATCCGAGCAAATCCACCAAGGACAGATCAGCCGGAGACACAACTCCACACGCCAACTGATGATGCTGGACGCATCACCGGAATGGGGGCTAGGCGGGGAGACCTTTATTCCATCTTCAGGGAGCCGCCGCTGTTTCGCCTTCCTGAGTAGGACGCAAACCCTAACAAAGATCGAAAAAAGATCTAAAAATGAGCCCTCCCACCGGCAAGGGGCGAGATCCACTCCGCCTCCGTGGCCCTAAGGCCACCGAAGACGGGACGGACCGGCGCCATCTTTATATTTTCAAAGATAAGAAAATGTAAATTACAACTTAACTTAATTATAACTAATTATCTGGTCCTAGTTTAAATACAGGTAATACAGAAATGCATACGATTATGTTCCTTGATTGCCTTTTTTCATTCACAGTTGCAACTAATTCAAGAAACAGGAAGACAAACTTTTGATTCCCTTCATAGTTTCATTATCCCATCCTGTAAGTATAAATTTGTAAAAGAAAATAGACGATGTAAACAAAATACCATCTTTGCAGAGAAAAATATATTCTGAGCGTCTCCTGAAACCTGCTGAAATGCACATTTGAAGATCGAAGAGGAGACTACGATAACACAGGAAAAAGCTCAATGAGTAGCAAGAAGCAGGGAAGAACCAACATATAAGAGGAAAAAAAAGATGGGAGGAAAGTCAAGTGGACATGACGACATGTGAGCTATCCGATTTGCTTCTCTTTGTATCAATGCCAAGGCGCTCTCCCTGCTCCTAAACGACATAAGAAGCGGCAAGTAGGAGAGATAGAGAGGCTAGGGCGCTTGAGGAAGGAACGGCAACTGGCGCTTGAGGAGGCTATGGCGGCGGCGGCGGCGGCGGTGAGGAAGGCACGGCGGACGCAACTTCACGAAAGAGAGGCAGTGGATGCATAGTACGGGCCAGACACCATATGGGCCTGTATTTCAGCTAACACGGTTGGTTTGGCCCGATTAATGAGAGGACACCCAGGTCAGCCTGCGGAGCAGCGGCCCTGAGCCGGGCGGGCCGCGCGAGTAAGGTCGTGAAAAATGGGTAGAAGCTAGTCGACGCGCAGTAGATGGATCTGGTCGCAGTAGATGGATTATGTTTCCAGTATTGCGATCCAATGGTCGAAAACGTGAAATCGCTGTGAGAGGGTCGTAGCTCGCCCCGTTTTACTGTTTCTCAATGTGTATTATTCTTTTGTAAAACTTGAGATTTGTTTTTGTGATAAATCAATACCCCTTATAGGTCTTCGTTTCCACAAACCTCATGTCCTCGTTGAAATTATCGCCTGATTTTAGTTAAATGTTCTGGTACTACGCGAAAAAACTTAAAGCCGTTCTAGTAAGATGGTTGCTAGAAATAAATATACTGGGTTAAAATCAGGGGTTAGTTCCACTTTTTCACTCTCTACTGTAACTGTTTGAAATAAAAAATAAAAACCCCTTTTCCATTCGTGTTCAATTCTTTGTATTTCCAAACAATGCTCGATTTTTTTTGTTTGCAATCTGTTTATACTTTCACTGCTCTCCCATGGAAGGCCGCATTAGGAGAGGGACACGACTATTCTTAGCTCGAACTAAAATGAACTCGGATGAACAGTAAAATTGTAAAAAATTGAATATATATTCAAAAAACTCTGTTTTTTTGTCAAACATTGACAAACGTTCCGAGTGCTTGCAAAATTTCATCATGAAATCACATTCATGGAAGTTATGGCAAAAAAAATGATGCTTCAAAAATGCCATTTTCAAAAGCATTTTGGAGTATAGATTATTTTTTGCTGCGACTTCCACGAATGCCATTCCAAAAAGAAAATTTGCAAGCGCTGAAAACATTTGCTAAAGTTTGCCACAAAAAAATTCATAATTGTTTGAAAAAAAAATTCAAATTCTTAGGAATGTACTATCCATGGTGTCGTGGATTTGTTACGTCAGATGTCCTCGTGAAAGGACTTAGTTGTGGAGCCATCGCAACCAGGAAGCTTGAAGGGGTTAAATCGGGACAAAGGACACGAGAGGGTTTATACTAGTTCGGCCCTTACGGTGAAGGTAAGGCCTACATCTAGTTGGGGTTGGTATTGATGTTTCGATGACCAGGGAGCAAAATACGCTATGCCCGGCTCTCGATGAGTTGTTTCTTGCCCTAAGCCGCCAGAAGGTCGTCCCCTTATATACACGGGTTGACGCCCTGTGGCTTACAGAGTCCCGGCCGGCTTATAAACAGTGTCCAGCTCGGTGACTAGTTAAATCTACCTTATGATACAAGTGATGCCATTATGGCGGTTTACTATAACGGACCTTAAGTCGCCTGTGGGCCTTAAGCCCTTTATTGAATCGCCATCTTCATGCTTGGTCTTGGGCTTCTCTCTGGTGAGTCTTTTTTGCGTAACCCGGCCCTCCTGAGCGGCTTACACAAATAGTTATATCCCCAACATTAGGCCCCAGATTGATTTGAACCTGTTCATGTCAATCTTAAAATACCTTAATAAATCCTCCGTCTTCTGAATATTCAAAAGGTTTTCTTTAACCCGCCATGACGTCATCTCTTGTATCCGGGTTAACCCACTGTGACGTCATCCTTTTCTTAAATTCTTTTTCTATTCCACCATATCTTCCAACGGATCTCTGTTTTTATTGACTGTTCCAAAAATTGAGGCGTCGGGGCCGCTGGATAATAATTCTTATCTCCTCGTTTCCCGCGCCATCTCAGTTATCCTCTCCTTATAAATAGGCGCGACTTAGGTCTTCCATTCTTCCCTCTTTCAGTCGTCTTCTTCCTCCTGCTTCCTTTCGAGCTCTGCCGCCGCTGCTGTCGAGCTTCCTGTCTTCACCATCTCAGGCCGCTGCATCGACCTGGTTGGATCAGAGAAACGCGACGAACCTCCGCAGCCCATCCAGATCCGTAAGTTCCCTTCCCTTCCTCGCTTAGATCCGCATTAGAGCTTGCTCGAGTTCGTTGGAGTTCATCACCATTAGAGCCAAACCCTTGTTAGTTTTCCTCTTAGACGCCTCTTTTGATCTAAGAATGATATAAAATGGCCGCGGTAGTTGTTTTCGCACTTGTTTTGGATAAAAAACAGATCTATTTCCCTGCATAAAAGCCTCATTCGAGCCTATGAACACATCCACGTCAGTTTTTAGGTCTAGAAAATTTTCTTATCAGAACAGACCTTTGATCTCAATCAGCAGAAGATTATGAAACCTGTTTTTATCACCCGGAAAACTCCTTCTGTTAAATGCCCTTAAACACAACTGTCCAGGTGTCTGGCTTAAATAAATGACATTGATCTGTGAGCCTTGCTTGCTTATCATCACCTTAAGAATTTTGAACTGCTCTTGATACTTGTAGCGGCTTAAATATTGTTGCACAGTCATCCTTATATCATTAGGCCCCTTCGTAAGCCGCTATCTTAAATAATTTGGATATTTCTCCCGGGTTAAAATTTGAACCGGAACTTCTTATTTTGTAATAGGCCAACTGTTGTCATGGCACCTAAGGCGGCCAAGGGCCCTGTAACCTGCAATTGGGTCCCATCCATAGTCACCAAGAGTAAACTGGCTGAGTTTGTGAAGTCTGGCCATCTTCCAAAAAAGGAGGTCATGTCTTATCGTGCTCCTGACCCGTCTGAAGAGAAGCCTCAACCCAAAGAAGGGGAGGTGATAGTTTTCGCGGATCACATGAACCGGGGATTTGCCCCTCCCGGCTCAAAATTCTTCAGGGAAGTTTTGAATTTCTTTGATCTTAGACCTCAAGACATTGGACCCAATTCCACGTCAAATCTTTGCAATTTTCAAGTCTTCTGTGAGGTGTACCTGGGAGAAGAGCCAAGTCTGCTTTTGTTCAAAGAACTTTTTTACTTGAACCGGCAGAATGAACGTGCCAACGGGCGGCATCTCGATCTAGTGGCGGAGGGACTGCCTTTTTCCTTATGCTGAACTGCCAAGCCACTCAAAAGATTGGAACCAGACGTGGTTCTACTGTAAGGACACCTCTCCGGCTGATGAGAAGCCGCTGCCCGGTTTTCGCACCCTGCGCCTTGAGTCCAACCATCAGCTGGCGGATAAGTTGACCGCTGTTGAGCACCTGCCTCTCAATCCCACCATCAAGAAGATCAAAGCTCTTTTAGGAAACGGGTTAAATGGCATCGATCTGGTCCGAGTCTGGGTCACCTGGCGAATACTACCATTAAGCCGCCGCTCCGTCTTAATGTGTACTTACACAGGCGAGAAAGATGATCCAATGCGTCATAGCCCTGACGACTTACCAGATGACGTGGTAGATGCTACAACCCAGTCACTGCTGAAGGAGGGCACTGTAACTAGCAATGCCTTCGGCTTACTTCGCTTCTGCAAGAAGAACCGGGCCCCTGCAGTGAGTTACCAATCTTAATAAATATTCTTTAACATGTTATACCTTCTTTGTACTTATAATTCTTTATCTTTTTTCACAGGCCGATGATAATTTCTGGAAGGTCAAGTATGACCACGAGGCTGCCAAACAAGCCAGGGTAGCCAAGAAAACCGAAAAGAAGGCCGCCAAAACGGGCACCTCAAAGAAGAAGAAACCCAGCGCCTCCGACTTATTCAAATTGGATGATAGTTCTTCGGATGATGACGAGGTAATCCTTTAACTTTCTTAACTCCCTTGTCGTTATTTTACTGACATTCTATCCTTTTAGGAGGATACAGGGAATAGTCAAGCAGTTAAGAAGAGGCAACTATAATCTCCTCCGACTCAGAGCCTTTGCCAAAACAAAAAATCCGAAGGGTGACCCGGAAAGTAAGATTTTCACATCCTCTAGCTTATCAAGATCCTCAATTTCTTTTGAAGCAACAACAGCTTGAGAACCGGAGGCAGACTCGGGCCAATCAAGATGCAGAATTCTCCTCCGGCTTACTTGATGTAACTAGGAAGCGCCGGACCGAGGTTATCTCCGATTTACGTTCTGTTTTACCTTTGGCGGGTTTGATTCGCCAACCTCTCAATTCATCTGACTCCAATTATCAGGATACCTCTCCTTCTTCCGACGAGTCTATGCAATCAAACATGCTGGCTTTCAAAACGGCTCCTAGGTAATGTAACCTTTCTTTAAATTTTACCGTACTTATGCTTTAATACTCATCCTTCTACCTTTATTGACAGTCTGCAAGTGAATCCCAGCAAGAGGGCAAGGAAAAATAAGCCGTCCCAAGACCCGGTTGTCACTGAACCGGCGCTTGACTTGTCCACTCCTGACAGCTCCACCCAGCAACCGCCGCCTGAACCGGCTTCTGATATTCCGGTGCCAACTTCTGACCCGCCTGCTGAAGATGTTATCCACAACTCTGATAACCCGGAAGCTCCTAGTCCGGCCAAGACGACTGACCTAGAAGTTGAATTTGTGAAAAGTCAATTTGTTGAACCGGGCCGGCCTACTGTTCTTGCCCAATGCACTACTAAGGAAGAATTTGCCCAACGTCGAAAAGCTAAACAGGACATTACTGACTATACTCACCTAAGCATTGGTGATATAGTCTCGGGCTATCTGAATCAAGTGCATAATAGTCGTGACCTGGAAATTGACATGGTGAAACAAATACAGCACAAATCTGAGGTATAACTTATGTTATTTTCCTGAATCTTACTTATTGTACCAGCCCCCAAGTCTATTGCTTATGAATGAATATGTTGTAGACTCAGAAATCTGCTTACTATTTGTTTGTCTGGTTTAAAAAGAATATATTTAACCCGGTGATAGCATGATACTTTGAACTTGTGTTACACATTAGCCCCCAAGTGTCAAGTATCTTTACTTGTAAAGTGCTTGAGACTTAATATGTATGACTCGGTAAGGTAGGTTAAAAATTCTTTAAGCATACATTAGCCCCCAAGTGCCAAATATCTTGACTTGTAAAATGTTTGGGACTTGAATGTTACCTTACCATGATTCTTACCATAACATGATATCAATACAGGCCACCATAAGTCAATTTGAGTCGGAGCTTGCTGGCCTGAAGAGCCAGCTGAAAACTCAAGAGCTTGAAACTCAGAAAGCCAACTCCAAGTTTGAATTCAGCGTCTCTGAATAAGAGAAGTTGAAGCAAAATTTTGAGTCAGAGAAGAAAATCTGGGCTGATGAGAAAACTTCACTGGTGACTCGGGCCGAGACGGCGGAAACAGCTCTTGTAGAGGCAACAGCTGAGTTATCTGACTTGAAACGGCAGATATCTCAAATGGTCTCAGCCATCTTCAGTATGTTACTGTGCAAAACCTCAAGCATTGTAATCTTCCAGTGACTATTGCAATAGTTACCTCCGGCTCATTGTTATGCTTGTGAACATACAGGCCCCAGGAGTGCCAACCTCAAGCAAAACATGGTGATCAAGCTTAAGGTGGTTTACACCTTAGTGGAACAGCTGTACTCCGGGTCCCAACGTGCCTTGGCCGTCGTGGCCTTATCAAATACCACTCCCCACCTCCTACAAGATGTGCTGAAGCATCTCGCAGTGCTGCCTCAACGAATTCAGGATTTAAGGCGGGCATCTTCAAGAGCCGGAGCCGTGGCCGCATTAAGCCGGGCAAAGGCATGGATGCCAGAGCTTGACTTGGCTGACCTCTCTCTTGGATATCCAAGCCTTAAGGAGGACGGTACTGCATTTGATTATCAAGATTTCACCGCCTGTGTCAAAGTTGTATGTCCCTTGGCTACCCTTATTGGGAAAGATACTGATCTTACTAAGTATTCGCCGGGCTATGATAGCGAGAACCAGAGAATTCCAAACATTCCATATGACCAAGTCAGCCTGATCCCTCCAACGCGTAAGCATACCTTTGCCCCTGAAGTGGACCCAGCCGGTTTAATTGATGATGAGGCTGAGTTTGAAGCCTTGAATGTCATTGACTGGGCCTCGTCCACCTTCCAGGACAAAGCAACTGACGGAGAGGCGGAGAAGGATAACCCGGAGTCTTCAAGCCCGCCGAAGGAATGAACCGCCAGGCGTTTTATAACTTCGCAAAAACAATGCTTCACTTATTCAGACTCTGGGAGTCTTGTAATAGGATAGAAAAAACCTCTCAACGTTTGTCATGCTTGCATGCATGTTTATGGCGCTTAATACTTTTGTAAGCCACCATCAAAATAAATTTCCGGTTTATGTTGATCGCTTGTCTCCTTGATGTTAAAATTGCTTGCCTCATCCTGCAATCCCTTTGGTATTCTCACCTGCTTATGTGACCTTCGCCATGCGGATGGATTCAACTCCTGAAAATTGGAACATATAATACTCACCTAGCACTTAACAACCTGGGATAATTAACATTAAGCCGGAAGAATCAAAAGCAATCTCGTAGTGCTTTGAAAAAGGTCTCAAAATAGTCAAGTAATTATACTTATGATATATAATAAACAATGTTCAAAAGGCCTCTGATTCGAATACGATCAGTAAACCGTTCCAAGGGGTTAAGCTAAGATTTGGATACGATCATATAGCCCCCAGTGGCTTTGGCAATGCCGATCAAGTGGGTATCGACAGCTATGTTCTCTTTGGTTCGAATACGACCTATGTTTGAACAGGAAGCCCCCAAGTGACCATAAGAGTTGTTTAATGACGCTGATTCGAATACGATCCATGTCAAACCCAAAGGGGTTAAGTTATGATTCAAATATGATCAAGAAGCCCCCAAGTGGGTTTGGCAGTATGCCGATCAAGTGGGTATCGACAGCTATGTTCTCTTTGGTTCGAATACGACCTATGTTTGAACAAGAAGCCCCCAAGTGACCATAGCTAGATTCAGATATGATCATAAGCCAGTCCAAAGGGAAAGCCGGATTCAGATGTGATCCGCACCCTGTTGGGTGTCTCCACTACCTGATAAAGAAGACACATAGATTTTTGAGGGTAAAAAGGACAGAGGCCCTACTTTATTTCTTTATATAATATATACATTGTCAAAAAATATATACATCTTGAAAGTCGGTGGCTTAAGTATAATAGGGCCGGAGATGGGCAATATTCCACGGCCGGCGGGTCTCCTCTTCCGACTTACGTGAGTCTTTGTGCTCTCGAACATCGATGAGGTAGTATGACCCGTTGTGCAGATTCTTGCTGACCACAAACGGCCCTTCCCAAGGCAGGGATAGCTTGTGCATATCAGACTGATCCTGGATGAGCCGGAGCACCAAGTCGCCTTCCTGAAAGGCTCTGCTCCTAACCCGACGGCTGTGATAGCGGCGCAGGTCTTGTTGATAAATTGCCGAGTGGGCTATTGCCAAGTCTCGCTCCTCATCTAATAAGTCCAATGCATTTTGACGAGCTTCTTCGTTGTCAGCCTCAATGTAAGCCGCCACGCGGGGTGAATCGTGCCGGATGTCACTTGGCAGGACCGCCTCTGCACCATACACCATAAAGAAAGGCGTGTAGCCTGTAGATCTGTTAGGCGTAGTGTTGATGCTCCATAACACGGAAGGTAACTCCTCCACCCAACAACCCAGAGTCTGCTATAAGGGGACTAAGAGCCGGGGCTTGATGCCTTTTAGGATCTCTTGATTAGCTCTTTCTGCTTGACCATTGGATTGAGGATGAGCAACAGCCAAAACATCAAGCCGGATATGTTCTCGTTGACAGAACTCTTCCATGGCACCCTTGGAGAGATTAGTGCCATTGTCAGTTATGATGCTATGTTGGAAACCAAAACGAAAGATCACCTTTTTCATGAATTGAACCGTCGTGGCTGCATCACACTTACTGACCGGCTCTGCCTCAACCCACTTTGTAAACTTATCCACTGCCACCAGGAGATGTGTCTTTTTATCCTTAGACCTCTTGAAAGGCCCAACCATGTCAAGCCCCCAGACTGCAAACGACCAAGTGATTGGGATCATTCTCAATTCTTGAGCCGACACATGAGCTCGTCGTGAGAACTTTTGATAACCGTCACATATGCTGACCAGATCTTCCGCATCAGCATGAGCCGTCAGCCAGTAGAAACCATGACAGAAAGCTTTTGCTACCAGAGATTTTGACCCGGCATGATGGCCACAATCCCCTTCATGGATCTCACGAAGTATTTCTTGGCCTTCCGTAGGGGACACACAGCATTGAAACGCCCCAGTTACACTCAGGTGATGTAACTCGCCGTTAACAATCGTCATAGATTTGGAGCGCCTAACGATTTGTCTTGCCAAGGTCTTATCCTCAGGTAACTCACCCCGGGTCATATAAGCCAAATAGGGCACTGTCCAATCCGGGATAACGTGAAGATCCGCCACCAGCTGTGCCTCCAGGTCTGGCACCGCTAGCTCTTCCTCGGTAGGCACCTTGACAGAAGGGTTATGCAAAACGTCGAGAAAGGTGCTAGGCGGTACCGGCTTACGTTGAGATCCCAACCGGCTTAAGCATCAGCCGCCTCATTCTTCCGTCGATCAATGTGCTCCACTTGATAACCCTTGAAGTGACCAGCCACAACATCTACTTCACGTCGATAAGCCGCCATAAGGGGATCCTTAGAATCCCACTTGCCTGACACCTGTTGAGCCACGAGATCTGAGTCACCCAAGCAACTTACCCGGCTTAAGTTCATCTCTTTAGCCATACGGAGACCATGGAGTAAGGCCTCATACTCGGCTGCATTGTTAGTACATGGAAACATAAGCCGGACTACATAACAAAATTTGTCACCTCGAGGGGAAGTTAAAACAACTCCCGCCCCCGAGCCTTCGAGCTGCCTGGATCCGTCAAAATGAATAGTCCAATATGTGTTATCTGGCTTCTCCTCAGGCGCCTGTAACTCTGTCCAATCATTGATAAAATCCACCAAGGCCTGAGACTTAATAGCAGTACATGGCATGTACTTTAAATCATGAGGCCCAAGCTCGATGGCCCATTTGGCGACTCGTCCTGTGGCCTCCCTATTTTGGATGATATCTCCCAAAGGGGCAGAACTTACCACAGTTATAGGATGACTTTGAAAGTATTGCTTCAACTTCCGGTTGGCCATAAATACTCCATAAACGAGTTTCTGTCAATGTGGATACCTTTGTTTAGATTCAATGAGCACCTCACTGATGTAATAAACCGGTCGTTGAATCGGATACTCCTTGCCAGCTTCCTTACGCTCCACCATGATGGCAACGCTGACGGCTCGTGAATTGGCAGCCACATATAACAGCAAAGGCTCTTTATCAATGGGGGCCGCGAGAACTGGCGGTTCAGACAATTGTCTCTTCAAGTATTCAAAAGCAGCATCAGCAGCCTCACTCCAGACAAAAGTGTCAGTTTTCTTCATCATCTGATACAGTGGTAGGGCCTTCTTGTTGGGGAACGTAGCAGAAATTCAAAAATTTCCTACGAGTCACCAAGATCTATCTGTGGAGAGACTAGTAACGAGGGGAAGGAGAGTGCATCTACATACCCTTGTAGATCGCTAAGCGGAAGCGTTCAAGAGAACCGGGTTGAAGGAGTCGTACTCGTCGTGATCCAAATCACCGGAGATCCTAGTGCCGAACGGACGTCACCTCCGCGTTCAACACACGTGCAGCCCGGTGACATCTCCCATGCCTTGATCCAGCAAGGAGAGAGGGATAGGTTGAGGAAGACTCCATCCAGCAGCAGCACAACAGTGTGGTGGTGGAGGAGGAGCGTGGTGATCCAGCAGGGCTTCGCCAAGCACCGCGAGATATGAGGAGAAAGAGAGGTAGGGCTGCGCCAACAAGAGAAGAAACTTCGTCTGTTGGGCTGCCCCTTTGCCTCCACTATATATAGGGGGAGAGGGGGGGCTGCGCCCCCACCCAGGGTTCCACCCTAGGGGCGGCGGCCAGTCCAAGATCCCATCTGGGGGGCGGCCAAGGGGGGGAGAGGGGAAACTTGCCCCCCCCCCCAAGTTAGGTGGGTGCGCCCCCTTCATCAAACCCTAGGCGCCTTGGGCCCTTGTGGGGGGGCGCACCAGCCCACCTGGGGCTGGTCCCCTCCCACACTTGGCCCATGCTGCCCTCCGGGGATGGTGGCCCCACTTGGTGGACCCCTGGGACCCTCCCGGTGGTCCCGGTACGTTACCAATAAAACCCGAAACTTTTCCGCTGACCAAAACAGGACTTCCCATATATAAATATTTACCTCCGAACCATTCCGGAACTCCTTGTGATGTCCGGGATCTCATCCGGGACTCCAAACAACATTCGGTAACCACATACAAACTTCCTTTATAACCCTAGCGTCATCGAACCTTAAGTGTGTAGACCCTACGGGTTCGGGAACCATGCAGACATGACCGAGACGTTCTCCGGCCAATAACCAACAGCGGGATCTGGATACCCATGTTGGCTCCCACATGTTCCACGATGATCTCATCGGATGAACCACGATGTCAAGGACTCAATCGATCCCGTATACAATTCCCTTTGTCTAGCGGTATAGTACTTGCCCGAGATTCGATCGTCGGTATCCCGATACCTTGTTCAATCTCGTTACCGGCAAGTCTCTTTACTCATTCCGTAACACATTATCCCGTGATCAACCCCTTGGTCACATTGTGCACATTATGATGATGTCCTACCGAGTGGGCCCAGAGATACCTCTCCGTCACACGGAGTGACAAATCCCAGTCTCGATTCGTGCCAACCCAACAGACACTTTCGGAGATACCTGTAGTGCACCTTTATAGTCACCCAGTACGTTGTGACGTTTGGTACACCCAAAGCATTCCTACGGTATCCGGGAGTTGCACAATCTCATGGTCTAAGGAAATGATACTTGACATTAGAAAAGCTTTAGCATACGAACTACACGATCTTTGTGCTAGGCTTAGGATTGGGTCATGTCCATCACATCATTCTCCTAATGATGTGATCCCGTTATCAACGACATCCAATGTCCATGGTCAGGAAACCGTAACCATCTATTGATCAACGAGCTAGTCAACTAGAGCCTTACTAGGGACATGGTGTTGTCTATGTACCCACACATGTATCTGAGCTTCCTATCAATACAATTATAGCATGGATAATAAACGATTATCATGAACAAGGAAATATAATAATAATAACTAATTTATTATTGCCTCTAGGGCATATTTCCAACAGTCTCCCACTTGCACTAGAGTCAATAATCTAGTTCACATCGCCATGTGATTAACACTCACAGGTCACATCGCCATGTGACCAACATCCAAAGAGTTTACTAGTGTCATTAAACTAGTTCACATCATCATGTAATTAAGACTCAATGAGTTCTGGGGTTTGATCATGTTTTGCTTGTGAGAGAGGTTTTAGTCAACGGGTCTGCAACATTCAGATCCGTATGTACTTCGCAAATCTCTAGGTCGTATTGTAAATGTTGCTTCCACACTCCACTTGGAGCTATTCCAAATGGTTGTTCCACAGTATCCGGTTTGCTACTCAGAGTCATTCAGATAGGTGTTAAAGCTTGCATCGACGTAACCCTTTACGTCGAACTCTTTATCACCTCCATAATCGAGAAACATATCCTTATTCCTCTAAGGATAATTTTGACCGCTATCTGGTGATCCACTCCTTGATCACCTTTGTACCCTCTTGCCAGATATGTAGCAAGGCACACATCAGGTGTGGTACACAGCATAGCATACTATAGAGCCTACGTCTAAAGCATAGGGGGCGATGTTCATCCTTTCTCTCTTTTCTGCCGTGGTCGAGCTTTAAGTCTTAACTTCATACCTTACATCTCAGGCAAGAACTCCTTCTTTGACTGATCCATCTTGAACACCTTCAAGATCATGTCAAGGTATATGCTCATTTGAAAGTACCATTAAGCGTTTTTGATCTATCCCTATAGATCTTGATGCTCAATGTTCAAGTAGCTTAATCCAGGTTTTCACTTGAAAAACACTTTTCAAATAACCCTATATGCTTTCCAGAAACTCTACATCATTTCTGATCAACAATATGTCAATAACATATACTCATCAGAAATTCTATAGTGCTCCCACTCACTTCTTTGGAAATACAAGTTTCTCATAAACTTTGTATAAACTCAAAATCTTTGATCATTTCATCAAAGCATACATTCCAACTCCGAGATGCTTACCCCAGTCCTTAGAAGGATCGCTGGAGCTAGCATACCTTTTAGCATCCTTAGGATCGACAAAACCTTTCTGATTGTATTACATACAACCTTTCCTTACGAAAACTGGTAAGGAAACTCGTTTTTGACATCCATCTGCCAGATTTCATAAATGCAGCTAATGCTAACATGATTCCGACGGACTTAAGCTTCGCTACGGATAAGAAAATCTCATCGTAGTCAACTCCTTGAACTTGTGAAAAACTCTTCGCCACAAGTCGAGTTTCATAGACGGTGACATTATCGTCCATGTCCGTCTTCTTCTTAAAGATCCATTTATCTCAATGGCTTGCCGATCATCCGGCAAGTCCACCAAAGTCCATGCTTTGTTCTGATACATGGATCCTATCTCGGATTTCATGGCTTCTAACCATTTGTCGGAATATGGGCCCACCATCACTTCTCCATAGCTCGTAGGTTCATTGTTGTCTAGCAACATGACCTTCAAGACAGGATCACCGTACCACTCCGAAGCAGTACGCGTCCTTGTCGTCCTACGAGGTTCGGTAGTGACTTGATCCGAAGCTTCATGATCACTATCATAAGCTTCCACTTCAATTGGTGTAGGTGCCACAGGAACAACTTCCTGTGCCCTGCTACACACTGGTTGAAGTGATGGTTCAATAACCTCATCAAGTCTCCACCATCCTCCCACTCAATTCTTTCGAGAGAAACTTTTCCTCGAGAAAGGACCCGTTTCTAGAAACAATCACTTTTGCTTCCCCTTTTCCTCGAGAAAGGACCCTTGATCTGAATTAGGAGGTATACCCAACTGTTTTGGGTGTCCTATGAAGATGCATTTTATCCGCTTTGGGTTCGAGCTTATCAACCTGAAACTTTTTCACATAAGCGTCGCAGCCCCAAACTTTTAAGAAACGACAACTTAGGTTTCTCCAAACGGTGTCATCTCAACGGAATTACGTGGTGCCCTATTAAAGTGAGTGCGGTTGTCTCTAATGCCTAACCCATGAATGATAGTGGTAATTCGATAAGAGACATCATGGTACGCACCATATCCAATAGGGTGCAACTATGATGTTCAGACACAGCATCACACTATGGTGTTCCAGGCGGTATTAATTGTGAAACAATTTCCACAATGTCTTTGTTGCGTGCCAAAGCTCGTAACTCAGATACTCATCTCTATGATCATATCATAGAAATTTTATCCTCTTGTCACGATGATCTTCAACTTCACTCTGAAATTACTTGAACCATTCAATAATTTAGACTTGTGTTTCATCAAGTAAATATACTCAACATCTACTCGAATCATCTGTGAAGTAAGAACATAACGATATTCACTGCATGCCTCAGTACTCATTGGACTGCACACATAAAAAATGTGCTACTTCCAACAAGTTGCTATCTTGTTCCATCTTACTGAAAACGAGGCTTTTCGGTCATCTTGCCCATGTGGTATGATTTGCATATCTCAAGTGATTCAAAATCAAGTGAGTCCAAACGATCCATCTGCATGGAGTTTCTTCATGCATATACACCAATAGACATGGATCGCATGTCTCAAACTTTTCAAAACAAGTGAGTCCAAAGATCCATCAACATGGAGCTTCTTCATGCGTTTTATACCAATATGACTTACATGGCAATGCCACAAGTAAGTGGTACTATCATTACTATCTTATATCTTTTGGCATGAAAATGTGTATCACTAAGATCGAGATTCAATAAACCACTCCTTTAGGTGCAAGACCATTGAAGGTATTATTCAAATAAATAGAGTAACCATTATTCTCCTTAAATGAATAACCGTATTGCGATAGACATAATCCAATCATGTCTATGCTCAACGCAAACACCAAATGACAATTATTCAGGTTTAATACTAATCTTGATGGTAGAGGGAGCGTGCGATGTTTGATCACATCAAACTTGGAAACACTTCCAACACATATCGTCAGCTCACCTTTAGCTAGTCTCCGTTTATTCCGTAGCTCTTTTATTTCGAGTTACTAACACTTAGCAACCGAACCGGTATCTTAATACCCTGGTGCTACTAGGAGTACTAGTAAAGTACTCATTAACATAATGTATATCCAATATACTTCTATCGACCTTGCCAGCCTTCTCATCTACCAAGTATCCAGGGTAATTCTGCTCCAGTGGCTGTTCCCCTTATTACAGAAGCACTTAGTCTCGGGTTTGGGTTCAACCTTGGGTTTCTTCACTAGAGCAGCAGCTGATTTGTCGTTTCATGAAGTATCCCTTCTTGCCCTTGCCCTTCTTGAAACTAGTGGTTTCACCAACCATCAACAATTGATGCTCCTTCTTGATTTCTACTTTCGCGGTGTCAAACGTCGCGAATACTTCAAGGATCATCATATCTATCCCTGATATGTTATAGTTCATCACGAAGCTCTAGCAGCTTGGTGGCAATGACTTTGGAGAAACATCACTATCTCATCTGGAAGATCAACTCCCACTCGATTAAAGTGATTGTTGTACTTAGACAATCTGAGCACAAGCTCAACGATTGAGCTTTTCTTCCATCATCGTGTCTCCATGAAGTTGTCTCGCCAACTTATTACTTCTACTACTATGGCTACCGGTTAGCAATAAAGTAAAGTAATTACATGGCGTTGTTCAATGACACGCAGGTCATACAATCACTAGTAGAAAAGGGGCCAATGGTCCAGGCCGGTCCAGCCCATTAGTCCCGGTTCAATCCAGAATCGGGACCAATGGGGGCATTGGACCCGGTTCGTGAGCCCCAGGGGCCGGCCGGGCCACGTGGGCCATTGGTCCCGGTTCGTCTGGACCTATTGGTCCCGGTTGGTGGGACGAACCGGGACCAATGGCCCTCGCTCCTGGCCCACCACCATTGGTCTCGATTGGTGGCCTGAACCAGGACCAAAGGACGACCATTTGTCCCGGTCCATTCCACCAACCGGGACTAAAGGGTTGGTCCTCGTTGCGGCCAAAGTTTATTCCCACCTCGCCAATCGAAGGGGAATCAGACCGGTTTATAAGCCCCTCCCTCTCTGCCTTATTGAGCTCCTCTGAAAATGAAAATAGATGCCCTTATATAGGGAATTTAGGCTAAATTCATACGAATTTCTATTGAAATTTGTTATGAATTTAATTTGACTTTCCTCTATAAGCGCATCTATGCTCATTTCTGAGTAGCTTTTTATATAGTTTTTTTTCTTTTCTGCTATATTTATTTTTTTTCTTTTTATTTCTGAGTTGTAATAAGTCATTAAAAATAAGCATCTATGCTCATTTTTTAGTAAAGTTAATCATAACTATTTTTTCTTCTATTTATTTTTGAATTGTAATAAGTCATTAAAAATAAGCATCTATGCTCATATTTTAGTAAAGTTAATCACAACTATTTTTTCTTCTTTTTATTTCTGAGTTGTAATAAGTCATTAAAAATAAGCACCTATGCTCCTTTTTTAGTACAGTTAATCACAACTATTTTTTGCTTCAATTCATTTCTGAGTAGTTTTCTATATAGTTTTTTTTCTTTTCTGCTATATTTATTTTTTTCTTTTTATTTCTGAGTTGTAATAAGTCATTAAAAATAAGCATCTATGCTCATTTTTTAGTAAAGTTAATCATAACTATTTTTTCTTCTATTTATTTTTGAATTGTAATAAGTCATTAAAAATAAGCATCTATGCTCATATTTTAGTAAAGTTAATCACAACTATTTTTTCTTCTTTTTATTTCTGAGTTGTAATAAGTCATTAAAAATAAGCATCTATGCTCCTTTTTTAGTATAGTTAATCACAACTATTTTTTGCTTCAATTCATTTCTGAGTAGTTTTCTATATAGTTTTTTTTTTCTTTTCTGCTATATTTATTTTTTTCTTTTTATTTCTGAGTTGTAATAAGTCATTAAAAATAAGCATCTATGCTCATTTTTAGTAAAGTTAATCATAACTATTTTTTCTTCTATTTATTTTTGAATTGTAATAAGTCATTAAAAATAAGCATCTATGCTCATATTTTAGTAAAGTTAATCACAACTATTTTTTCTTCTTTTTATTTCTGAGTTGTAATAAGTCATTAAAAATAAGCATCTATGCTCCTTTTTTAGTACAGTTAATCACAACTATTTTTTGCTTCAATTCATTTCTGAGTAGTTTTCTATATAGTTTTTTTTCTTTTCTGCTATATTTATTTTTTTTCTTTTTATTTCTGAGTTGTAATAAGTCATTAAAAATAAGCATCTATGCTGCTTTTTTAGTACAGTTAATCACAACTATTTTTTGCTTCAATTCATTTCTGAGTAGTTTTCTATATAGTTTTTTTCTTTTCTGCTATATTTATTTTTTTTCTTTTTATTTCTGAGTTGTAATAAGTCATTAAAAATAAAAAAGAGGCGCAATGCTTGTTAATTTGCTTCAAGCCTTTCGGAATAGTGTCAACTGCACTGCACATAGCTCTGTGCAGTCTACCGTATTCCTCAAGGCTTGAAGCTAACCAACGTGCAGGAGCATTGAGCCTTGTCGTCATCATCTCTGCACTCAGGGCTTATAAACAGCTGCGAGTGCCTCTCGCTTGGCGAGGTGGGACTACAAAAACAGCTGCAGGAAGAATCAACAAAAAAACAGCTCCAGAAAATAAAAAAGTAGTTAGATGGGTCCATTGGTACCGGTTGGTGGCATCAACCGGTACCAATGCCGCTCTTTGGTCCCGATTGGTGGAATCAACCGGGACGAATGCCGCTCTTTAGTCCCGGTTGGAGCCACCAACCGGGACCAAAGGTCTTTGTTTCCCGCCCTTTGGGCTGCTGAAAAGAGGCCTTTGGTCCCGGTTGGTGGCACCAACCGGGACTAAAGGGAGCATTGGTCCCGGTTGGTGCCACGAACCGGGACCAAAGCCTTTGCTATATATACAGCACTTAGCGTGACTTCGATCTCTCCTGCTCCACTCCCGTCGTCGCGCGTCTCCCTGCCGCCATCTCGCTGTCGCTACCCCACCCCGACGCCGTCACTGCCACGCCCCGCCACGCCCCGACGTCGTCGCCGCCCCGCGCCGCCCCGCCCAGCCCCGCCCCGCGCCGTCGCCGCCCGCGCGCCCCGGTCGACGTCGCCACCCCGGCCCGCGCCGCCTCGACGCCGTCGCCGCCCCGCTCCGCACCTCGTCGTCGCCTTCGCCGTCGCCGTCGCCGACCGTACATGAGCACCTCGTCGTCGCCTTCGCCGGCCGTACGCCGACCACCGTCATTTTTTTGTTAGATAAATTTGATTTTTTTGTTAGGTTAGATGTGTAGTAATTTAGATATGTAGTTCATAGATTTTTTTTGTTAGATTAGATGTGTAGTAATTAATTTGTTTATATTATGTTAGATTTTTTTGTTAGATTAATTAGATTTTTTTTGTTAGATTAGATGTGTAGTAATTTAGATATGTAGTTCATAGATTTTTTTGTTAGATTAGATTTTTTTGTTAGATTAGATTTTTTTGTTAGATTAGATGTGTAGTAATTAATTTGTTTATATTATGTTAGATTTTTTATTAGATTAATTAGATTTTTTTTGTTAGATTAGATGTGTAGTAATTTAGATATGTAGTTCATAGATTTTTTTTGTTAGATTAGTTTTTTTGTGTTAGATTAGATGTGTAGTAATTAATTTTGTTCATAGAATTTTAATGATTTTTTTGTTCATAGTATTTAGAAAAAGGAAAAAAATAAGAAGTAGTTTATATATAGTTGATCTAGCTAGTTGATTTAATAAACTAATTTATTTTACTATATATAGAAGTAGTTTGTTTTTAGTAAGTACTACTTATTTATTTATAGTAAGTGCTTAGTAGTTGAACTAGATAGCTAATTTAATTAATAAAACTACTTCTATTTAACTATATATAGAAGTAGTTCCCGCATCAACGTCGGCGATGCCTATCCCGCATCCTCGTCGTCGTCGACTCGGCGCTGGAGGCCTGCTTGGTCAGGGCCATGTTCGGGACTGGGCTCCGCCGGGCTGGTATTGGGAGGTGCTACCTTCCTGGGGACGTAGGTTGGTGAGGAGGCAGCCCGTTGTTGACCCGATCCTTGTTTGGTGGCGGTCGCGTGGGCCAGTGATGGTGGTGAGGCATCCGGACACCGCGGAGGTGGTACGTCACTGTGTCAGCGAGGAGGACGAGCACGTTCGTCGCTACATGGTTGCATTGGAGGGCAGGTTCGACAATACCTGGCAGGTTCTTTAGGGATCTCACTGGAGCTATGATCCTGTGATGGTTCCTTATCTTTGGGTGTCCACCGCCCGCGCCGATACCCGTCGGGCGCTACGGTTCTAGTTGTATTAGTGATAATATTTGACGATGTACGGACACCAAGAGATGATGTACTTTTGCTTATAATTATTGAATGCATGCTAATTTGAATACTATACTTTATTTTATGATTTGGTTTTTCTTTTTTTATGATTTGATTTTTCTTATTGAATGCTCATATTGGATAAGTTCTCCTTCATTCCCGTGTGCTAGACAATTTGATATAATAATGCATTCGGGAATGAAAGGAGGAGCTACGTACATCGATCATCGATAGTCAACCCGTGATTAATAATAATGATCTAGTTTAATATTTGAATTATGAACGTAGGCCGGAAATGTCATACTCATCGGACGACAAAAACCGCCCGGGGGAGTGCGACTGGTGCCATGACGACCGAGGTATCTGCGACAGGTTCATTGTGCTGGACAAAGATCGTCGCTTCCGCATTAAGCTCAAGGAGACCTTCGATGTTCATACGGTACGCAACCGACGATAATAGTTTTTTTTCGTAATTACTCATGACTTCAACTATTTTAATCATGACAATATTTTTCATCTTTTCCAATTCGACTAGCTTATCCCATGCTTTGCAAGACGCTGTGTCTTGGAGAGGATGGGTTTTGAAGACCATGAAAGTTTCGAAACCAAAAAAATTATCCTAAGTACCCATCATGGTGTGGATTTTCAAGTAAAGTTGTACAATGCTCAGAGTGTAACCCATTTTGGTTGCAAAAATTGGGAAGCACTTTGCAAGATGTATAGTTTTGATGAGGGTATGCTTGTTACCATGGATCTTGGTGATCCTACAATCGAGCAAGAGAGACCTACGATTTTCGTCCTTGTGGATACACCTCCAATTCTTCCCCCATGTGAGATTAAAATAGTTATTAAGTAATTTATATTGTTTATTTCAAAATAGTTGACAAACATTCTTCAAAGAATGTGCGGAAGATGGTAGACAGAACCTACTACACCGAAGGCTCCGAACTAACTTATCAGGAGAAAAATCATCTGGTCGCATTTTGTATTGATCTTGAGAATTACAATGTCTACAATCGAACTCCTCAACATTATGGTCAATACGTGCCACTAGTGCACGTGTTGAACTACGGTAACTACCATGGAGATACCCTGGTAACATTTTTTACTATTACGACATCCGTGCATCTTTTTGCACACTTCTAGAACTAGTACATCATATCATTGCTAACTACGAAGTTATTACTATGTTTTTCAACAGATAATCCCGAATGATTGTGTGCCTCATCTGATGTATACACACGGTAGCCTTCATGTTTTGAACATACAACCAGGTCTTCCTACGAATCTGAACTGTCCATACCGGGTTTCTAAAAGAAGTGGAGACATGACAATCAAAGAATGGAAAAAATGTATGGACAGTCGTAAGGAGCTTCTTGGAAGCAACATTCAGCGAAGGGCAAAAATTGGAGACAGGATGATCGCCATTCTTCATAATGGAGAGTCAGGGTCTATATTGTTTTATGCTATTTTACCTTAAGGGTGTTTAGGTCCTACCTGATACTAATGATCATGTGTTAAGAACAATTATGTAGGGTTGGGTTCGATGACTATGAGGATGATGATCGTATGACTTATTATTAATAACGAGTAGAAGTTGTATGATGATGCATGATTAGTAGGACGAGTACTTGTTATTATATATGCTGATGTATGCGAGCATGCATGAGTTATTATATCAGCGGGTAAAATGAACATATATAGCAACAGCGTTGGTAAACCAAGGACGAAGATATAAGAGAGGACACTTCTCTCTATTAGCTAGCTAATATAACAACCTAAAAATAACCCCCAAAACCCCTAAAGCAGCCACTTTCCAAAAAAACATGGACTTTTGGTCCCGGTTGGTGCCACCAACCGGGACCAAAGGCCCCTTGACTGGGCTCGGCGCACAGAGCCACATGGAGGCACATTAGTCCCGGTTCTTGTTTGAACCGGGACTAATGGGTGGAGGTATTAGTAACGGCCCATTAGTCCGAGTTCATGAACCGGGACTAAAGGCCCTCACGAACCGGGACTATTAGGTGTTTTTCTACTAGTGAATAAATAAAGACAACTCCTATGGCTCCTGCCGGTTGTCATACTCATCGACATGCAAGTCGTGATTCCTATTACAAGAACATGATCAATCTCATACATCACATATCATTCATCACATTCTTCTTGGCCATATCACATCACATAGCATACCCTGCAAAAACAAGTTAGACGTCCTCTAATTGTTGTTTGCATGTTTTACGTGGCTGCTATGGGTTTCTAGCAAGAACGTTTCTTACCTACGCAAAACCACAACGTGATATGCCAATTGCTATTTACCCTTCATAAGGACCCTTTTCATCGAATCCGTTCCGACTAAAGTGGGAGAGACTAGCACCCGCTAGCCACCTTATGCACGAAGTGCATGTCAGTCCGTGGAACCTGTCTCACGTAAGAGTACGTGTAAGGTCGGTCGGGGCCGCTTCATCCCACGATGCTGCCGAATCAAGATAAGACTAGTAATGGTAAGCATATTGAACAAAATCAATGCCCACAACTACTTTGTGTTCTACTCGTGCATAGAATCTACGCAATAGACCTAGCTCATGATGCCACTGTTGGGGAACGTAGCAGAAATTCAAAATTTTCCTACGAGTCACCAAGATCTATATGTGGAGAGACTAGCAACGAGGGGAAGGAGAGTGCATCTACATACCCTTATAGATCACTAAGCGGAAGCGTTCAAGAGAACGGGGTTGAAGGAGTCGTACTCGTCGTGATCCAAATCATCGGAGATCCTAATGCCGAACGGACGGCACCTCCGCGTTCAACACACGTGCAGCCTAGTGACGTCTCCCATGCCTTGATGCAGCAAGGAGAGAGGGAGAGGTTAAGGAAGACTCCATCCAGCAGCAGCACAACAGCGTGGTGGTGGTGGAGGAGCGTGGTGATCCAACAGGGCTTCGCCAAGCACCGCGAGATATGAGGGGAAAGAGAGGTAGGGCTGCGCCAACAAGAGAAGAAACTTTGTCTGTTGGGCTGCCCCTTTGCCTCCACTATATATAGGGGGAGAGGGGGGGCTGCGCCCCCACCTAGGGTTCCACCCTAGGGGCGTCGGCCAGCCCAAGATCCCATCTGGGGGGCGGCCAAGGGGGGGAGAGGGGAAACTTGCCCCCCAAATTAGATGGGTGCGCCCCCTTCCCCAAACCCTAGGCGCATTGGGCCCTTGTGGGGGGCGCACCAGCCTACCTGGGGCTGGTCCCCTCCCACACTTGGCCCATGCTGCCCTCCGAGGATGGTGGCCCCACTTGGTGGACCCCCGGGACCCTCCCGGTGGTCCCGGTACGTTACCGATAAAACCCGAAACTTTTCCGGTGACCAAAACAGGACTTCCCATATATAAATCTTTACCTCCGAACCATTTCGGAACTCCTCGTGATGTCCGAGATCTCATCCGGGACTCCGAACAACATTCGGTAACCACATACAAACTTCCTTTATTACCCTAGCGTCATCGAACCTTACGTGTGTAGACCCTACGGGTTCGGGAACCATGCAGACATGACCGAGACGTTCTCCGGCCAATAACCAACAGCAGGATATGGATACCCATGTTGGCTCCCACATGTTCCACGATGATCTCATCGGATGAACCACAATGTCAAGGACTCAATCGATCCCGTATACAATTCCCTTTGTCTAGCGGTATAGTACTTGCCCGAGATTCGATCGTCGGTATCCCGATACCTTGTTCAATCTCGTTACCAGCAAGTCTCTTTACTCGTTCCGTAACACATCATCCCGTGATCAACCCCTTGGTCACATTGTGCACATTATGATGATGTCCTACCGAGTGGGCCCAGAGATACTTCTCCGTCACACGGAGTGACAAATCCCAGTCTCGATTCATGCCAACCCAACAGACACTTTCGGAGATACCTGTAGTGCACCTTTATAGTCACCCAGTTATGTTGTGACGTTTGGTACACCCAAAGCATTCCTACGGTATCCGGGAGGTGCACAATCTCATGGTCTAAGAAAATGATACTTGACATTAGAAAAGCTTTAGCATATGAACTACACGATCTTTGTGCTAGGCTTAGGATTGGGTCTTGTCCATCACATCATTCTCCTAATGATGTGATCCCGTTATCAACGACATCCAATGTCCATGGTCAGGAAACCGTAACCATCTATTGATCAACGAGCTAGTCAACTAGAGGTTTACTAGGGACATTGTGTTGTCTATGTACCCACACATGTATCTGAGTTTCCTATCAATACAATTATAGCATGGATAATAACGATTATCATGAACAAGGAAATATAATAATAATAACTAATTTATTATTACCTCTAGGGCATATTTCTAACACTTCTCACCTAACCGACTTATGAACCGGCTTAAAGCGGCAACACGACCCGCCAATTGCTGAACATCATTGATGCACGCCGGTTTAGCCAGAGAGGTAATTGCCTTGATCTTCTCCGGATTAGCTTCAATGCCTCTGTTTGATACCAGAAAACCCAAAAGCTTGCCTGCTGGTACACCAAATACACACTTGGCCGGGTTAAGCATCATTTTATAAACCCGAAGATTATCAAAGGTCTCTTTCAAATCGGATATTAAGGTTTCCTTTTCTCTGGACTTCACCACGATGTCATCTACATAAGCATGAACATTACGCCCGATTTGATCGTGTAGACAGTTCTGCACACATCGTTGATAAGTCGCCTGAGCACTCTTGAGTCCAAACGGCATAGATACATAACAGAAGGCCCCAAACGGAGTGATGAAAGCCATCTTCTCCTGGTCCTTAACTGCCATTTTGATCTGATGATAACCAGAGTAAGCATCCAAAAAACTCAAACGTTCACAACCCGTCGTAGCATCAATGATTTGATCAATATGGGGGAGAGCAAAGGGATCAGCCGGACAAGCCTTGTTTAAATCAGTGTAGTCCACACACATCCGCCAAGTGCCGTTCTTCTTGAGGACAAGCACCAGGTTAGCCAACCACTCCGGGTGAAAAACTTCAATAATAAACCCGGCCGCTAAGAGCCGGGCGACTTCCTCTCCAATAGCTTTCCGTCTCTCTTCATTAAAACGTCGAAGAAACTGCCTGACTGGCTTATACTTCGGATGAATATTGAGAGTGTGCTCAGCGAGTTCCCTCGGTACACCCGGCATGTCAGAAGGTTTCCATGCAAAGATGTCCCGGTTCTCACGGATGAACTCGATGAGCGCACTTTCCTATTTGGGATCCAAATTGCTGCTGATGCTGAACTGCTTAGAAGGGGTCACCCGGGGTAAAATCAACAAGCTTTGTCTCGGCAGCCGATTTAAACTTCAACGTCGGGTCGTGCTCTGTAGTTGGTTTCTTCAGGGAGGTCATATCCACCGGGTCAACATTATCTTGATAAAATTTGAGCTCTTCCGCTGCACAAGCTGACTCAGCATAAGCCGCATCGCCTTCTTCACACTCCAACGCCACCTTCCGACTTCCATGCACAGTGATGGTGCCCTTGTGACCCGGCATCTTGAGCTGCTAATAAATATAACACGGCCGGGCCATGAACTTAGCATAAGCCGGCCGCCCGAACAGAGCATGATATGGGCTCTTGATTTTGACCACCTCAAACGTCAACTTCTCAGCTCTGGAGTCATATTCGTCTCCGAAGGCCACCTCCAGCTCAATCTTGCCAACTAGGTAAGCCGACTTACCAGGGACCACTCCATGGAAAACAGTGTTGGACGTCCTCAGATTTTTATCAGTTAACCCCATGCGTCGAAAGGTCTCATAATAGAGGATATTGATGCTACTACCCCCGTCCATGAGTACCTTAGTGAATTTATATCCACCAACCTGAGGTGCCACCACCAAGGCCAACTGACCCGGATTATCGATTCGTGGAGGGTGATCTTCACTGCTCCATACAATGGGCTGTTCTGACCACCTCAAATAACGGGGAACTGCCGGCTCGACAGAATTCACGGCCCTCTTATGAACCTTCTGGTCACGTTTGCATAAGCTAGTGGTAAACACGTGGTACTGCCCACCATTCAACTGCTTCGGGTTGCTTTGATAACCCGACTGTTGCTGCTGCTGCTCTCCTTGACCAGACTGTTGTTGACTATAGCCTCCTTGACGTCCCTGAAAGCCGGAACCTGAGCCGCCACCCGGGCCATGAAAACCGCCAGCCCCTGAACTGCCACCGTGTTGGAAATATGCCCTAGAGGCAATAATAAAAGTATTATTATTATATTTCCTTGTTCATGATAATTGTCTTTTATTCATGCTATAACTGTATTATCCAGAAATCGTAATACACGTGTGAATACATAGACCACAATATGTCCCTAGTGAGCCTCTAGTTGACTAGCTCGTTGTGATCAACAGATAGTCATGGTTTCCTGGCTATGGACATTGGATGTCGTTGATAACGGGATCACATCATTAGGAGAATGATGTGATGGACAAGACCCAATCCTAAGACTAGCACAAAAGATCGTGTAGTTCATTTGCTAGAGCTTTGCCAATGTCAAGTATCTCTTCCTTCGACCATGAGAGCGTGTAACTCCTGGATACCGTAGGAGTGCTTTGGGTGTATCAAACGTCACAACGTAACTGGGTGACTATAAAGGTGCACTACAGGTATCTCCGAAAGTATCTATTGTTTTATGCGGATCGAGACTGGGATTTGTCACTCCGTGTAAACGGAGAGGTATCTCTGGGCCCACTCGGTAGGACATCATCATATGCGCAATGTGACCAAGGAGTTGATCACGGGATGATGTGTTACGGAACGAGTAAAGTGACTTGCCGGTAACGAGATTGAACAAGGTATTGGATACCGACGATCGAATCTCGGGCAAGTAACATACCGATAGACAAAGGGAATTGAATACGGGATTGATTAAGTCCTTGACATCGTGGTTCATCCGATGAGATCATCGTGGAACATGTGGGAGCCATCATGGGTATCCAGATCCCGCTGTTGGTTATTGACCGGAGAACGTCTCGGTCATGTCTACATGTCTCCCGAACCCGTAGGGTCTACACACTTAAGGTTCGATGACGCTAGGGTTATAAAGGAAGTTTGTATGTGGTTACCGAATGTTGTTCGGAGTCCCGGATGAGATCCCGGACGTCACGAGGAGTTCCGGAATGGTCCGGAGGTAAAGATTTATATATGGGAAGTCCTATTTTGGCCACCGGAAAATGTTCGGGATTTTTCGGTATTGTACCGGGAAGGTTCTAGAAGGTTCCGGAGTGGGGCCCACCTGCATGGGGGGACCCACATGGACGTGGGTAGTGGGGGCAAGGCCCCACACCCCTGGTCAAGGCGCACCAAGATCCCCCCTTAGAAGGAATAAGATCATATCCCGAAGGGATAAGATCAAGATCCCTAAAAAGGGGGGATAACAATCGGTGGGGAAGGAAATAATGAGATTTCTTTCCTCCCACCTTGGCCAACGCCCCAATGGACTTGGAGGGCAAGAAACCAGCCCCTCCACCCCTATATATAGTGGGGAGGCGCATGGGAGCTATACACGAAGTTCTGGCACAGCCCTACCTCTCTCCCTACTCCTCCTCTCCCATGGTGCTTGGCGAAGCCCTGCTGGATTGCCACGCTCCTCCACCACCACCACGCCGTTGTGCTGCTGTTGGATGGAGTCTTCCTCAACCTCTCCCTCTCTCCTTGCTGGATCAAGGCGTGGGAGACGTCACCGGGCTGTACGTGTGTTGAACGCGGAGGTGCCGTCCGTTCGGCACTAGGATCATCGGTGATTTGAATCACGACGAGTACGACTCCATCAACCCCGTTCACTTGAACGCTTCCGCTTAGCGATCTACAAGGGTATGTAGATGCACTCTCTTTCTACTCGTTGCTGGTCTCTCCATAGATAGATCTTGGTGACACGTAGGAAAATTTTGAATTTCTGCTACGTTCCCCAACAGTGGCATCATGAGCTAGGTCTATTGCGTAGATTCTTTGCACGAGTAGAACACAAAGTAGTTGTGGGCGTTGATGTTGTTCAATATGCTTACCGTTACTAGTCCAATCTTGTTTCGACGGTATTGTGGGATGAAGCGGCCCGGACCGACCTTACACGTACTCTTACGTGAGACAGGTTCCACCGATTGACATGCACTTGGTGCATAAGGTGGCTAGCGGGTGCCAGTCTCTCCCACTTTAGTCGGAACGGATTCGATGAAAAGGGTCCTTATGAAGGGTAAATAGCAATTGGCATATCACGTTGTGGTCTTGCGTAGGTAAGAAACGTTCTTGCTAGAAACCCATAGCAGCCACGTAAAACATGCAACAACAATTAGAGGACGTCTAACTTGTTTTTGCAGGGTATGCTATGTGATGTGATATGGCCAAGAAGAATGTGATGAATGATATGTGATGTATGAGATTGATCATGTTCTTGTAATAGGATTCACGACTTGCATGTCGATGAGTATGACAACCGGCAGGAGCCATAGGAGTTGTCTTTATTTATTGTATGACCTGCGTGTCATTGAAGAACGCCATGTAAACTACTTTACTTTATTGCTAAACGCGTTAGTCATAGAAGTAGAAGTAGTCGTTGGCGTGACAACTTCATGAAGACACGATGATGGAGATCATGATGATGGAGATCATGGTGTCGTGCCGGTGACGATGATGATCATGGAGCCCCGAAGATGAAGATCAAAAGGAGCAAAATGATATTGGCCATATCATGTCACTATTTGATTGCATGTGATGTTTATCATGTTTATGCATCTTGTTTGCTTAGGACGACGGTAGTAAATAAGATGATCCCTTACAAAATTTCAAGAAGTGTTCTCCCCTAACTGTGCACCGTTGCTACAGTTCGTCGCTTCTAAGCACCACGTGATGATCGGGTGTGATGGATTCTTACGTTCACATACAACGGGTGTAAGACAGTTTTACACAGCGAAAACACTTAGGGTTAACTTGACGAGCCTAGCATGTGCAGACATGGCCTCGGAACACGGAGACCGAAAGGTCGAGCATGAGTCGTATGGTAGATACGATCAACATGAAGATGTTCACCGATGATGACTAGTCCGTCTCACGTGATGATCGGACACGGCCTAGTTGACTCGGATCATGTGATCACTTAGATGACCAGAGGGATGTCTATCTAAGTGGGAGTTCATAAGATGAACTTAATTATCCTGAACATAGTCAAAAGACCTTTTGCAAATTATGTCGTAAGCTCGCGCTTTAGTTCCACTGTTTAGATATGTTCCTAGAGAAAATATAGTTGAAAGTTGATAGTAGCGATTATGCGATCAGTAGAAAGCTTATGTCCTTAATGCACCGCTCAGTGTGCTGAACCCCAACGTCGTTTGTCGATGTTGCGAACATCGGACATACACGTTTTGATAACTACGTGATAGTTCAATTAAATGGTTTAAGTAGAGGCACCAAAGACGTTTTCGAAACGTCGCGGAACATATGAGATGTTTCGAGGGCTGAAATTGGGATTTCAGGCTCGTGCCCACGTC
Organism: Triticum aestivum; assembly: GCF_018294505.1. NCBI lineage: Eukaryota > Viridiplantae > Streptophyta > Magnoliopsida > Poales > Poaceae > Triticum > Triticum aestivum. The sequence continues at coordinate 599,609,810 of NC_057813.1, forward strand.
AAGAGGTATAAGACCTCCGACGATTTTCTTAGCCTGCAAACTAAGGGAGAAAAGCTCAATCGTTGAGCTTGTGCTCAGATTGTCTGAGCACAACAATCACTTGAATCGAGTGGGAGTTGATCCTCCAGATGAGATAGTGATGTTTCCCCAAAGTCATTGCCACCAAGCTGCTAGAGCTTCGTGATTAACTATAACATATCAGGGATAGATATGATGATCCTTGAAATATTCATGATGTTTGACACCGCGAAAGTAGAAATCAAGAAGGAGCATCAATTGTTGATGGTTGGTGAAACCACTAGTTTCAAGAAGGGCAAGGGAACAAAGGGATACTTCATGAAACGGCAATTCAGCTGCTGCTCTAGTGAAGAAACCCAAGGTTGAACCCAAACCCGAGACTAAGTGCTTCTGTAATAAGGGGAACAACCACTGGAGCAGCATTACCCTAGATACTTGGTAGATGAGAAGGCTGGCAAGGTCGATAGAAGTATATTGGATATACATTATGTTAATGTGTACTTTACTAGTACTCCTAGTAGCACCAGGGTATTGGATACCGGTTCGGTTGCTAAGTGTTAGTAACTCGAAATAAAAGCTACGGAATAAACGGAGACTAGCTAAAGGTGAGCTGACGATATATGTTGGAAGTGTTTCCAAGGTTGATATGATCAAGCATCGCACGCTCCCTCTACCACCGAGATTGGTGTTTGCGTTGAGCATAGACATGATTGGATTATGTCTATCGCAATACGGTTATTCATTTAAGGAGAATAATGGTTACTCTATTTTTGAATAATACCTTCAATGGTCTTGCACCTAAAGGAATGGTTTATTGAATCTCGGTCGTAGTGATACACATTTTCATGCCAAAAGATATAAGATAGTAATGATAGTACCACTTACTTGTGGCACTGCCATGTAAGTCATAATGGTATAAAACGCATGAAGAAGCTCCATGTTGATGGATCTTTGGACTCACTCGTTTTTGAAAAGTTTGAGACATGCGAACCATGTCTATTGGTGTATATGCATGAAGAAACTCCATGCAAATGGATCGTTCGGACTCACTTGATTTTGAATCACTTGAGATATGCAAATCATACCACATGGGCAAGATGACTGAAAAGCCTCATTTTCAGTAAGATGGAACAAGATAGCAACTTGTTGGAAGTAACACATTTTGATGTGTGCAGTCGAATGAGTGCTGAGGCATGCAGTGAATATCATTATGTTCTTACTTCACAGATGATTCGAGTAAATGTTGAGTATATTTACTTGATGAAACACAAGTCTGAATTATTGAATGGTTCAAGTAATTTCAGAGTGAAGTAGCAGATCATTGTGACAAGAGGATAAAATGTCTATGATATGATCATAGAGATGAATATCTGAGTTACGAGTTTTGGCACACAATTAAGACATTGTGGAAATTGTTTCGCAATTAATACCGCCTGGAACACCATAATGTGATGGTGTGTCCGAACATCATAGTTGCACCCTATTGGATATGGTGCGTACCATGATGTCTCTTATCGAATTACCACTATCGTTCATGGGTTAGGCATTAGAGACAACCACATTCACTTTAAATAGGGCACCACGTAATTCCGATGAGATGACACCGTATGAATTATGGTTTAGAGAAACCTAAGTTGTCGTTTCTTAAAAGTTTGGGGCTGCGACGCTTATATGAAAAAGTTTCAGGTTGATAAGCTCGAACCCAAAGCGGATAAAATGCATCTTCATAGGAAACCCAAAACAGTTGGGTATACCTCCTAATTCAGATCCGAAAGCAATATGGATTGTTTCTAGAATCGGGTCCTTTCTCGAGGAAAAGTTTCTCTCGAAAGAATTGAGTGGGAGGATGGTGGAGACTTGATGAGGTTATTGAACCGTCTCTTCAACTAGTGTGTGACAGGGCACAGGGAGTTGTTCCTGTGGCACCTACACCAATTGAAGTGGAAGCTTATGATATTGATCATGAAACTTCGGATCAAGTCACTCCCAAACCTCGTAGGATGACAAGGATGCGTACTACTTCAGAGTGGTACGTAATCCTGTCTTGAAGGTCATGTTGCTAGACAACAATGAACCTACGAGCTATGGAGAAGCGATGGTGGGCCCGGATTCCGATAAATGGCTTGAGGCCATAAAATCCGAGAGAGGATCCATGTATGAAAACAAAGTGTAGACTTTGGCAGAACGGCTCGATGGTCGTAAGGCTAATGAGTACAGATGGATTTCAAAAGGAAGACGGACAATGATGGTAAATGTCACCATTAAGAAAGCTCGACTTGTCGTTAAGATGTTTTCCGACAAGTTCAAGGAGTTGACTACGATGAGATTTTCTCACTCGTAGCGATGCTAAGAGTCTGTTGGAATTATATTAGCGATTACTGCATTATTTATGAAATCTTGCAGATAGGATGTCAAAACATTGTTTCCTCGACGATTTTAATGAGGAAAGGTTGTATGTGATACAACCGGAAGGTTTTGTCAATCCCGAAAGATGCTAATAAGTATGCAAAGCTCCAGCAATCCTTCTAAGGACTGGAGTGAGCATCTCGGAGTTGGAATGTATGCTTTGATGATGATCAAAAATTTTGGGTTTGTACAAAGTTTATGAGAAACTTGTATTTCCAAAGAAGTGAGTGGGAGCACTATAGAATTTCTGATGAGTATATGTTGTTGACATATTGTTGATCAGAAATGACGTAGAATTTCTGGAAAGCATATAGGGTTATTTTGAAAGTGTTTTTCAATGGAAAGCCTGGATTAAGCTACTTGAACATTGAGCATCAAGATCTATAAGGATAGATCAAAATGCTTAATAATACTTTCAAATGAGCACATACCTTGACATGATCTTGAAGGTGTTCAAGATGGACCAGTCAAAGAAGGAGTTCTTGCCTGAGTTGTAAGGTACGAAGTTAAGACTTAAAGCTCGACCACGGCAGAATAGAGAGAAAGGACGAAGGTCGTCCCCTATGCTTAAGACGTAGGCTCTTCAGTATGCTATGCTGTGTACCGCACCTGAAGTGTGCCTTGCCATGAGTCAGTCAAGGGGTACAAGAGTGATCCAAGAATGGCTCACAGGACAGCGGTCAAAGTTATCCTTAGTAACTAGTGGACTAAGGAATTTTCTCGATTATGGAGGTGGTAAAAGAGTTCGTCGTAAAGGTTACGACGATGCAAGCTTGACACCTATCCGGATAGCTCTGAGTAGAGAGACCGGATACATATAATGGAGCAATAATTTAGAATAGCTCCAAGTAGAACAGTTGTTTGGAATAGCTCCAAATAGAGCGTGGTAGCTGCATCTAGGAGATGACATAGAGATTTGTAAAGCACACACGGATCTGAAAGGTTCAGACCCGTTGACTAAAACCTCTCTCACAAGCAACATGATCAAACATAAAACTCATTGAGTGTTAATCACATAGTGATGTGAACTAGACTACTGACTCTAGTAAACTCTTGGGTATTAGTCACATGGCGATGTGACCTGTGAGTGTTAATCACATGGCGATGTGAACTAGATTATTGACTCTAGTGCAAGTGGGAGACTGTTGGAAATATGCCCTAGAGGCAATAATAAAAGTATTATTATTATATTTCCTTGTTCATGATAATTGTCTTTTATTCATGCTATAACTGTATTATCCGGAAATCGTAATACACGTGTGAATACATAGACCACAATATGTCCCTAGTGAGCCTCTAGTTGACTAGCTCGTTGTGATCAACAGATAGTCATGGTTTCCTGGCTATGGACATTGGATGTCGTTGATAACGGGATCACATCATTAGGAGAATGATGTGATGGACAAGACCCAATCCTAAGACTAGCACAAAAGATCGTGTAGTTCATTTGCTAGAGCTTTGCCAATGTCAAGTATCTCTTCCTTCGACCATGAGAGCGTGTAACTCCTGGATACCGTAGGAGTGCTTTGGGTGTATCAAACGTCACAACGTAACTGGGTGACTATAAAGGTGCACTACAGGTATCTCCGAAAGTATCTATTGTTTTATGCGGATCGAGACTGGGATTTGTCACTCCGTGTAAACGGAGAGGTATCTCTGGGCCCACTCGGTAGGACATCATCATATGCGCAATGTGACCAAGGAGTTGATCACGGGATGATGTGTTACGGAACGAGTAAAGTGACTTGCCGGTAACGAGATTGAACAAGGTATTGGATACCGACGATCGAATCTCGGGCAAGTAACATACCGATAGACAAAGGGAATTGAATACGGGATTGATTAAGTCCTTGACATCGTGGTTCATCCGATGAGATCATCGTGGAACATGTGGGAGCCATCATGGGTATCCAGATCCCGCTGTTGGTTATTGACCGGAGAACGTCTCGGTCATGTCTACATGTCTCCCGAACCCGTAGGGTCTACACACTTAAGGTTCGATGACGCTAGGGTTATAAAGGAAGTTTGTATGTGGTTACCGAATGTTGTTCGGAGTCCCGGATGAGATCCCGGACGTCACGAGGAGTTCCGGAATGGTCCGGAGGTAAAGATTTATATATGGGAAGTCCTATTTTGGCCACCGGAAAATGTTCGGGATTTTTCGGTATTGTACCGGGAAGGTTCTAGAAGGTTCCGGAGTGGGGCCCACCTGCATGGGGGGACCCACATGGACGTGGGTAGTGGGGGCAAGGCCCCACACCCCTGGTCAAGGCGCACCAAGATCCCCCCTTAGAAGGAATAAGATCATATCCCGAAGGGATAAGATCAAGATCCCTAAAAAGGGGGATAACAATCGGTGGGGAAGGAAATAATGAGATTTCTTTCCTCCCACCTTGGCCAACGCCCCAATGGACTTGGAGGGCAAGAAACCAGCCCCTCCACCCCTATATATAGTGGGGAGGCGCATGGGAGCTATACACGAAGTTCTGGCACAGCCCTACCTCTCTCCCTACTCCTCCTCTCCCATGGTGCTTGGCGAAGCCCTGCTGGATTGCCACGCTCCTCCACCACCACCACGCCGTTGTGCTGCTGTTGGATGGAGTCTTCCTCAACCTCTCCCTCTCTCCTTGCTGGATCAAGGCGTGGGAGACGTCACCGGGCTGTACGTGTGTTGAACGCGGAGGTGCCGTCCGTTCGGCACTAGGATCATCGGTGATTTGAATCACGACGAGTACGACTCCATCAACCCCGTTCACTTGAACGCTTCCGCTTAGCGATCTACAAGGGTATGTAGATGCACTGTCTTTCTACTCGTTGCTGGTCTCTCCATAGATAGATCTTGGTGACACGTAGGAAAATTTTGAATTTCTGCTACGTTCCCCAACACACCGGACCCATTATGGCCATCATAGGTGTTGGAATTCTTAAACGCCTTCATGATTGCGCAATCCTTCCACAGGTGGGTGGGGGGCCGCTCCCTGGTGCCGTGTCTCGGGCAGGGCTCATTGAGCAGCTGTTCAAGAGATGGGCCTGACCCGCTGGATCGAGGCGGCTTACCCTTACGTCTATGATTGTTACCTTGCGCATTGGCATTGGCCACAAACTCCGGTTTACCATCCGCCTTACGCTTATTGCCTTCTTGATTCATCAGGTTATGCTGCTGACCCTTTCCATTGTCGTTCTTCTTTCCCTTCCCGGTCTTTTCCTCATCAGACGCAGGATCCTTGGTACTATCAGAATTGGCATATTTGACTAAAGCCGCCATCAGCGTACCCATATCATTGCAATCACACTTAAGGCGCCCCAGTTTCTGCCTTAGTGGCTCAAAACGGCAATTCTTCTCCAACATGAGGACTGCAAAGCCGGCATCCATCTTGTCAGATGAATGTATTATCTCCTTGACCCGGCGTACCCAATGAGTCGTAGATTCACCCTCCTCCTGTTTACAATTTGTCAAGTCCACAATTGACATAGACTGCTTACAGGTGTCTTTGAAATTCTGGATGAAACGGGCCTTCAGTTCTGCCCATGAACCAATGGAATTGGGCGGCAAACCCTTCAACCAAGACCGGGTTGTTCCGTCTAACATCATGGTGAAGTACTTAGCCATCGTCGCATCGCTGACTTCTAATAACTCCATAGCCATCTCATAACTTTCGATCCAAGCTCCGGGCTGTAAGTCGGCCGTGTAATTCGGCACCTTTCGAGGTCCCTTGAAGTCCTTGGGCAACCGCACATTACGCAAAGCCGGTACCAGGCAAGGAACACCACCGGTTCTAGTGGCTACTCCCGCCTCAACGGAAGTCGTCGGATACTCTGGAAAATCTTAATGTGACGTTTGTTGAGCCGCTAGCTGAGTCGCCCGCTCGTTCTCCTGGCGTATTCGGTCTTGCACTGGATTATAGCCACCGGGCTGGTTACGGCGTTGGGCGTTGCTTGACAAAGCTTCAGACTCCATGTGCCTGCTGTAACTCGGGCTCCGATTCTGGCAGGCGGCGCTAACCAAGGCGGGGGAGTTGAATGAATTTTGTCCCGGCTGTAAGAATAGGTCTCTTGCTGAGCTAAGGCTGTCTGGAGAAGTTCTCTGACCCTCCGGGTCTCCACTGCCGCCGGGTCATCACCGTCCATAGGGAGAGCCGCCAAACGTGTTGAGGCTGCGATTAAGTTCTCCATGGGGTTGGAAAAGTGACCCGGTGGAATCAGCACATAACGCGGCGGTGCCATGCTCAAGTGAGGCGGTGCCATCTCCCGAGGCTGAGTCGGCCCTCCTGTTCCGACTGTCATAAGCTGATTGGCCTCTGGCGGGTTGCTTGGGCCGGCTCCGGGTGTAGCAAAAAGAACCCGAGGGTCGTAATTCGAAGGTAAACGGGACTGGGTTTTCTGATGTCTCCTCCTCATCACCTCATTGGATGCGTTTAAACCTCATTGTGAGCTGGTAAGCTTCCGACTGCAGCCAATGTGCCCGGGCATCTAGAGCCGCCCGCTCTGTAGCTAATCTAGTGTCCTCTGCTGCCAAGGCCTCCTTGGCCTGAGCTATTTCCTCACGCACTCGTGCCACCTCCGCGTCATGCTCATCTTTATCTGGGGGAATAACCGTTGCGGTTAACAGGGTCGTAAGCTTGTCCATGAGGTCTATCAACACCTGAGCCGGTGGGCGCACGGGGCCGCCTGCCCCGGCTGCTCCTAACCCAGACGTTACTACTGCAGCAGCTGTAGAGTTTGAGCCGGGCTGAGTCCCGGCCATAAAGACTCCTGCCCATCTTGGCGGCTCACAGGGGTCCGGAATACTGATGTCATCGGAACACCCCCCGAGCACACCGTCTTGCACTTGGTACAATGAATCTGTTGAGCTGGCGGACGAATCACCATCTGAGGGGACGGCCATCTCACCCGTAGCTTCAGATCCTTCAGAAAGTTCCTCTCCGTGGATGCAGCCCACGAAGGCACGCTTCATAACATGTTGAGTCCGGGTCTTCCTCGCACGCTGAGCCGTCTTGACGAGGTCGGTGCAGTTGTCCGTCTCAGGGCCCGGCTCACCGATCCGGCCGATGAAGATGTGGATTCCGCCGAAGGGGACCCGGTATCCGTACTCAATTGAGCCGGCGTCAGGACCCCAGCCTTCGTCGTCGATGTAGATCTTGCCGCGACGACTCTTGGTCATCTGGCCCACTACGTATCCCTTGAGCCCTTCGAAGTTGCCCTTCAAGAACTCAAATCCACCGTGCGCTGGCCCCATGGTGGGCACCAACTGTCGTGAATTTGTCACGTCAGATGTCCTCATGAAAGGACTTAGTTGTGGAGCCATCGCAACTAGGAAGCTTGAAGGGGTTAAATCGGGACAAAGGACACGAGAGGGTTTATACTAGTTCGGCCCCTTCCGGTGAAGGTAAGGCCTACGTCTAGTTGGGGTTGGTATTGATGTTTCGATGACCAGAGAGCAAAATACGCTATGCCCGGCTCCCGATGAGTTGTTTCTTGCCCTAAGCCGCCAGCAGGTCGTCCCCTTATATACACGGGTTGACGCCCTGTGGCTTACAGAGTCCCGGCCGGCTTATAAACAGTGTCCGGCTCGATGACTAGTTAAATCTACCTTATGATACAAGTCATGCCATTATGGCGGTTTACTATAACGGGCCTTAAGTCGCCTGTGGGCCTTAAGCCCTTTATTGAATCACCATCTTCATGCTTGGTCTTGGGCTTCTCTCTGGTGAGTCTTCTTTGCGTAACCCGGCCCCTCCTGGGCGGCTTACACAAATAGTTATATCCCCAACACATGGCGTGTTCATTTGTGCTCATGACCCGTTGGGGACAAATTTGGTGTTTTGACCCTTTTGTGAAAGTTAAGCCAGATTTGACCCTGGTTCGATTTTTTTTCCGAGTTCTGACCCTTTTCCTATCGCCGGGGTCAATGACGGTACGATATAACTGCCTACCTCGAGGTCCTTGGCGGTAGGGTCGCACGCCCTACCGTAAACATTTTCTAAGTATCAAATAGATTGCTTGTACCCACCTATCGCCGGGCATCTCGGCGGTAGGGTTGCACAGGCTACCGCCAGCCTGTTTGACAGTAGGGCAGCACCGCACTGATGTGGATAAGGTGCTTATTGCCAGAGGCTTGGTGGTAGGCTGGTATACCCTACCGTCATCGACCTTGGTGGTAGGAAAAGGGTCAGATCCCGATTTTTTTTTAACCAGGTTCAAATTTGGCTTAACTTTCACGAAAGGGTCAAAACACCAAATTTGGCCACCCGTTGGGGACTTTCGTAGGAGACCTCCTATACTGTGCCCTCAGCGCCGGTTCTCTACCTAGCACTAACGCACTCACTCTCCTAGTCCTGGCTCAACAAGGCAACGAAACTTGGTCGCTCGGTCATAGATCTCAGTCTTTCACTTGATCAAGCATCGACTTTTGAAAAACATGAACCTGAAAAGTTCAAAGAATGAAAAAAACACGAAAATTGAAAAAAAACATAGATTACGGAAATTTCATAAATTTCGAAAAATATTATGAATATGAAAAATTTCAATTTTTAAAAGGTTCATGGATTTTGAAAGAAAAAGTTCACGGATCTAAAAAAGTTTATTTTTTAAAAGAAATGGAAATTTGAAAAGTGTTCATGGATTCCTAGTTCACATATTTGATACAGTTTGCGGGATTTGAATAAAAGCTCACGAATTTGTAGAAAGTTTGGACATTTGAAAAATGTTTATAAATTTTAAAAGACTTCACGAATTTGTTGAAAAATTGACAAAAATGAATTTGAATAATTTACAGAATCTGGAAAAGTTTCGCAAATTTGAAATTTTTGCAAAGTATGAAAAGAAAACTAAAAAAGAAAAAGAAAAAATAAAAGGGTGAAAACTAAACAAAACCTGTTTCGGAAAAACTAGTGAGGAAAAAAGAAAAAAAAAGAGAAAAAAACGCCCTGGAAGCTTGTAGAAGCTTTCCAAAACTGGCTGGGATGTTGCCACAAGCTTCGCAAAACCATGAGAGCTTCCTCCAAAATGTGACTTATGGCTCGGCCTAATATATGATCGAGGGGTGTGCCCCCTGTACCCAATACGATCCACAAGCTTTGCGCGCATTACATATTTTTTTGTTTCATTTGATTATTTAACTATTAATCCATTGACTAGTTGCCCCCTTGACCTTTGACTCATTGACTAGTTTGACCATTGACTTTGCAAAAAGGTTCATGGAAGTGATAAAAAGTTTGGCCATTAGGAATAAGTTCATGAATTCAAAAAAGTTGACAGATATGAAAAAGTTTATGATTCTGAATTTTAAAAATCCGTGAATTAAAAAAATTCATGAATTTGGTAAAATTTCATGATTTTGAATTTGAAAAAACCGTGTGGTCAAAAAAGTTGACTTTGAAAACACAGATGAGAAAAGTTCACTTATCTGAAAATGTTCAGGAATTTGTAATATGTTCATGGATTTGAAAAAACGTTCATGATTTTGAGGAAGTTCACAAATTTAAAAATGTTATGATTTGAAAAATAGAAAAACAAAGAAAAGAATAAAATACAAACACACACAAAATATCCGGAAAAATGAAACAAAAAGTTTGAAAAAACACAACACAAGAACTAAAAAAAACTAAACCAGAATGCATGTGGTAGCTTCCTTTAAATGAGAGCTAAATAGGAAACACGGGGTGTTGCCCTTGAGATGATCGAATGGGTGTGGTCCATGTATACAACCAGGAGTGAGGCTATAAGAGCTAAAAAGAAAGCAGGGCCAATGAGTTGTGTTACGTCTATGCACTAATGAATATGACTTGCCGGAATGTATCCGGTGCACCCGCACTTGTGGTGCTACCGGTGCATCGAATGCCATATAATATCTTCAAAATTAAGAAATAAAATCTAGCATATTAACATAACATCAATGTACGATGTTACAAAATTTTGTATCAAAATTTGAAACACTTTTTGAGATACAAAAATGACAAATTTGACATTAGTGTGAAAATGGGCCAAATCTAAAACCCAAGCTATGATATGTATTATTCAGTGGTGAATATTTCATTTCTATTTTTTGATTTATGTTTCGAGTTTTGACTTGAAATTTTGTGACAAACTACATTGATGTTGTGTGAATGTGTTTTTCTTTACAGATTTTTTTGAACATTTTCAAAGTGGCCAGATATTTTCCCTATGACTTGCCATAACAGCCCTAGGTGCCCCAATACATCAGAAACATTTTTTATAGACATTTAACATCATATAAATACATGATAAATATTTTTTGTAAAAAATGTATTTTCTAGTGTCTACTATTTTTCATACAAGATTTATCTGTCGTATGCAATAAGAAGATTGTTATAAAAAATTATGAAAATTTTAGTATACTTGTTTAATTTTTTTTATAAAGTCATGTACATTTTTGTAGAAACACGTGAACAATTGTTTGTTACAAACATTGTTTTAAAGCTATCAACATTTTTTAACCATGGACAAACAGTTGTTTAAACTTAATAATTTTTTTTCGGAATATGCATTTCTGGAAAAAAAATATGAAAATGTATACAAACGTAAAAAAATAACAGAAAAATGAAAAGTCAAAAACGAGAGAAACAAAACTGAGTGGAGAAATTAATAAACCTATTACTGGGCCTGTCGGCCCATTCGGGGCGTGCCGTCCGTAGATGCGTGCATTGGGCTGGCTCTCAGGTTAGGGTTGGTTGATCAGCCCTCAGGGCGTGCTCAATCAATCATTCCCATCCGGCCGGCTTTTGCTCTTATTTCTTTCCCTACTTAAACCTCCGATGATCCAATCTGCCAAGACGGAGCGATCGATCTCATCTCTCCGTACCATCTCCCACGTCGCAGCTAGGGTTTGCCATGGCCAACTCTTCTTCGTCCTCATCCAGCGGCGGCAAGCAGCCGTCGCATACCGCGTCGGCCATTGTCGCGCGGGCTGGGCCCGTCTCCGCCTCTCATGACCTCAAGATAGATGGCTACTCCGTGATCAAGGGGCTCGGTCACGGCATTTCCATGACGTCTGAGAAGTTCGTCATCGGAGGCCGTGTCTGGCGTCTACAGTACTACCCCAACGGCTACTCCGGCTACCCCGACTGGATAGCTATCTACCTCTGCCTCGACCCCGCCGACGTCATCAACACAATAAGCGTGCAGGTCCAGATCAGTTTGCTGGACCAGGATGGGAACCCCGTGCCAGCCTACACCAAAGCCAGCAACTCATGGACCTTCTCCAGGCAAAGTGGACATTGTGGTTTCCACCAGTTCATCAGGAAGAATGAACTGGACCAATCTGCTTACCTAAAGGATGATACCTTCACTTTCAGGTGTGTCATTACCATGGCAATGGACATCTACACGGAGCCCGTCCCGAAGTCCGTCGTGCCAGCGCCTTCGCTCTCGTCTGACATGCACCAACGCTTTGGCCAGCTCCTCTCCACTGGTGACGGGGCCGATGTCACGTTCGAGGTCGGGGACGAGACGTTTCCCGCACACAGGTGCGTGCTGGCGGCTAGCTCTTCAGTCTTCAAGGCGGAGCTCCTCGGTCCTATGAAGGAGAGGACGGACGCTAGCGTTCGGCTGGACGGCATAGAAGCTAAAGTTTTCAAGGCCATGCTCCACTTCGTCTACACCGACTCATTGCCGCATATACACGCGGGAGAGGCGATGCCGATGGCTCAGCATTTGCTCGTGGTGGCAGACAGGTATAATCTGGCGAAGCTGAAGTCGAAGTGTGAGGACACTTGGACACCAGCACGGTGGCAACTATATTGGTGCTGGCCGAGCAGCATTGTTGTGGGGCGCTCAAGGATGCATGCTTCGAGTTCGTCGCGCCTTTGGGCAAATTCAAAGCACTCACGGCTAGTGATGCACTGGTGGAAAAAAGGCCTTTGGTCGCGGTTCGCAACTGCCATTAGTCGCGGTTGCGCAACCGCGACCGACCGGGCGCGACTAAAGCCCCCCCCCCCCCCCCTTTTAGTCGCGGTTGCTTAAGAACCGCGACTAAAGGCCCGTCCACGTGGGCGCCAGGTGGCCGTCGGGGCGGAGGACCTTTAGTCGCGGTTCTTCTGGCCAACCGCGACTAAAGGCCGCCGCAGGTTTAGGGTTTTAGCCCCCCCCCCCCTAAACCTCCCCCCTTAAACCTGTTTTCTGTTTAATTTGTATTGTTTTATTTCTTTTGTGCTTTATTTTAATTTTGAAGGAGTTTCATATATTCTACGGTACTACATACATGCATATGAATGTACAATTTCAAATAAATTTGAAATTAGAACCGAAAAGAATTCAAGAGGAATATACAATATATATTCAATATCATCGGATGACCATATACAATTTTGAACAAGTTTCCATACATGATTTAATGCATATAAAGTTCTACGTCCTCGTAATAGTGTTCTCCTTTAGGATGGAGGACTTCCCTGCTGAACCATCCAGCTAGTTCCTCTTGAAGTGGTCGGAAGCGAGCTTCTGGACTAAGCATCCACCGGAGGTTATTCCTCTTAGCATTGGTATCACTCGGAACCCGCTCAGAGGTGTATCTCCGGATCATCTCACAGACATAGTATCCACATAGATTGGTCTCCGGTGGCTGAATATCCCCAGCATTCTTAGCCTTTAACATTTTGAATTCTAGCTCTTTTTTGAATTCACCGACCTTTGTATCTACGAACCGTCTCCAAACCCTACGAGGCAAAGAAAATTAAATGAACAAGAGAGTTATTAATTAGTTACTTGATATTAGGAAATGAACGAAATAGGCCGATCGATATAGAGCGCAAATGAATGAAAATAATTACTTCTGCAGCATTCTTCTCATGCCGCCCCAAAGCTTTGGATCCATATTCACAGAGTCGTGGACGAGACATTCTGAGGTGTTAACTTTAATTACTAGCAGAATCCAGTGGAACCTGCGGACACGATACATGCACAGTACGTCATGCATAACTCATCGATTAGCCGGCCACATACCATGCATGGAGTAAACAAAAGAGAATGTGCTCAAGACAGAAACACTCACTCAAAATGGTAAGGAAATAGAATATCACTTTTGAGTTCCTGCTTTGTAAGAAACTGCCACAGGTCTGCCTCCACGTCAGCGGGGTAACGCTCCAACACATGTCCATTAACGATGTGTGGGTCAATGAACCCAACATCATGGATGTTCCTTACTCTGCATTCCTTAATCTTCATTCTGCATGTATAATAGCGGACACAACAATATAGTTAGGACATATATATAGTGCAGGCAATATGAACGAGATGGGGTAGAAATTAATAAATCACTTACAGAACGTAGCAACTGATGATAGATTTATCGAGCTCGCGCAGATTGAAAAGCTGGAACAATTCACTCAGTTCAATTTGTACATAGTAATGTTTGAAGTGATGCTCATGTCTAACTTCCGCATAAATATATTCTTTGGCGTTTTTATTTTTTATGTAACCCTTGTACCATTTCAGCAGACCTTTCATTTGTGGAGGTAGATCCTTTTCCTCCGCAGGCTCGACGAGAGGCCCATTCTTGACATATGTAATTACTACCTCCTTCACTGGCGCCTCATCAAGGCCTAACAGTTCACGAAGAGTAATACCTAAGTTGGCCGCTTGTTCTCTGGCACTCGTTACAGTCAATCCCTGTGCTGCCGCAGCTTGTATGATCTCGGGGGCATCAGGACAGAAGGCTTCCACTATAAGCGGGGCAATCGATTGTTTACTTTGTTCCCCGAGCTGGGCAACTTGTTTCCCGCTTTTTTTACTTTCGGCCTTCTCCCGCTCTTTGTTCTCCTTGAATATGAGTGCCTGCCTGCGAAGTTCACGTGCATAGTCGTTAGGCAGATTCTTCGCGGCTTGGGACGGTGTGCTCAAAAATGACTTAGCCCACTTCTTTTGCTCATCAGAAAATACTGGCTTGGGCTCGGGCTCTGTTTTCTTCTTGCAGTCCGCCTTCCATTTCTCCAAATCAGCAGCCGCGGCCGCGTCGACTTCCTCGGCACTACGTTCCCAAGGCCTTGTGGGGAGAGGCTTCAGTGATGGCTCCGGTACCTTTGTGGTCTTAGCTACATAAGGGTCCGGGTTAATAATCCAGGACTGCTTCTGCTTCTTTGCCGGAGGTGGATTGGGGGGCGGCGTCTGATCACCCGCCGGACGAGGACTGGGGGGCGGCGGCTGATCACCCGCCGGACGTTGTGGACTGGGGGGCGGCGTCGGCTGACGTGACGGAGGTGTAGGTGAACCGCCACCACCACCGCCACCGCCACCACCACCACCGTAGGGGGGTGGACTTGTTGTCCTTGGCGCCTCGCCTGGAAACTTGATAAACTTCTTTTGCCATAGAATGAAATGGCGCTTGACATCTCCAAGTCTTTTCTCCCCTTCAGGTGTAGCAATGTCAATCTCCAGGTCCTCAAACCCTTGGACTATGTCCTCCACCGTGACACGAGCATAGCCATCTTGAATGGGGTTGTTGTGGTGGAGTGCTCCAGGTAAACATGGTAAAGCACTGCCGATGGCTACCTTCATGGACATGTTCCCGATAGGATAATACAGATGACATTCTTTCATCTCCTTTATATCGTCCACGGGGTAGCGAGGAGGCTCCGATGAAGTAATTTCGACCACCAGAGGCTCCGGTGCAGTAATTTGGACCACCAGAGGCTCCGGTGGGGCCTCCGTGGAAGCCACGCTGCTTCTCCGCTGCTGGCTTCCGAGATCCGCTGGATGATCTTCATGCTGCACCCGAGCTGCATCTCTTTCGGCTACTAGTACACTCATGGCTTCGACAGTGGTTTATAAGCGCGGCTGCGCTTACCACTTCGAGCTCCTCTCAAATGCAGGCTTACGGGCCTATTCTGTCACTGTGTGCCTGTGGGCCTACTGGGCCTTCTGCGGGCCTGAATCCTGGCCCTTTAATGGGTTTCTAGTCGTATTCAGGCCGTGGTGGCCCAGTAGGTGGCATATTTTATTTTTTTCTTCCTTTTTTCCTTTTTCCTTTTTTCTTCTGTTTTTTTCTTCTGTTTTTCCTTTTTCTTCTGTTTTTTCTTCTGTTTTTTTCTTCCTTTTTCTTCTGTTTTTTTCTTCTGTTTTTTCTTCCTTTTTTCCTTTTTCCTTTTTTCTTCTGTTTTTTTCTTATGTTTTTCTTCTGTTTGTTTTTTCTTCTGTTTTTCCTTTTTTCTTCTGTTTTTTTCTTCTGTTTTTTCTTCCTTTTTCTTCTGTTTTTTCTTCTGTTTTTTTCTTCCTTTTTCCTTTTTTCTTTTTCTTCTGTTTTTTTCTTCTGTTTTTTTCTTCTGTTTTTCCTTTTTCTTATGTTTTTCTTCTGTTTGCTTTTTTCTTCTGTTTTTTTCTTCTGTTTTTTTCTTCCTTTTTCTTCTGTTTTTTTCTTCTGTTTTTTTCTTCCTTTTTCCTTTTTCCTTTTTTCTTCTGTTTTTTTCTTCCGTTTTTTTCTTCTGTTTTTCCTTTTTTCTTATGTTTTTCTTCTGTTTGCTTTTTTCTTCTGTTTTTTTCTTCTGTTTTTTCTTCTGTTTTTTCTTCATTTTCAAATCTTAAAAATACAATTATATATCAAAAAAAATCAGAAAAATAAAACTAATTCATTTTAAAACCCCTTGAAGGTTTGACAAAAGGTTTGATACAATAAATTATTACACATCATTTCTTCCCTTGTGTCCCTGCTTGCTTACGATTGTGCCGTATCCATGGAGCATCCTCATCATTTAACTTAATGCTTGGGTCGGTGTTCACTTTGAAGGGCGGAATTTCAGCAAACATATTATAATCTTCTGACATGTCTGTCTTGTCCTCCACTCCCACGATGTTTCTTTTCCCTGAAAGAACAATGTGGCGCTTTGGATCATCGCATGATGCACTGATCGTTTTCTTATCTTTCCGTTTCCTCGGTTTGCTACTCATGTCCTTCACATAGAAAACCTGAGCGACATCTTTCGCTAGGACGAATGGTTCGTCAAGGTAACCAAGATTGTTGAAATCCACCATTGTCATTCCGTATTGCTGGTCCACCTTTACCCCACCTCCTGTTAGCTTGAACCATTTGCACCGGAACAAAGGGACCTTAAAGGAGGGTCCATAGTCAAGTTCCCATATCTCCTCTATGTAACCATAATATGTGACCTTTTGCCCATTCCCGGTTGCTGCATCAAAGCGGACACCACTGTTTTGGTTGGTGCTCTTTTTATCTTGGGCGATCGTGTAAAATGTATTCCCATTTATCTCGTACCCTTGGAAAGTCGTTATAGTCGAAGATGGTGTCTTGGCCAACATGTACAGCTGATCTACAACATCATTGTTATTCATTAAATGTTTTCTCAACCAACTGCCGAAAGTCTCCATGTGGGCCTTCCTAATCCAGGATTCAGGCTTCCCCGGGTTGTCCGAGCGTAAAATATTCTTGTGTTTCTCAAAGTACGGAGCCACCAAGCTGGAATTGGTCAGTACAGTGTGGTGTGCTTCAGTCAGAGAATGGCCGTCCATACATATCGTTGATTTCCTTTCGATCGTGCCTTTTCCACTTAGTCTCCCCTCGTGCCGCGATCGAGGAAGACCAATCGGCTTAAGGTCAGGAACAAAGTCAACACAAAACGCAATTACCTCCTCATTTCCATAGCCCTTGGCGATGCTTCCTTCTGGCCTAGCACGGTTACGAACATATTTCTTTAATACTCCCATGAACCTCTCGAAGGGGAACATATTGTGTAGAAATACAGGACCGAGAACGAAAATCTCTTCGACTAGGTGAACCAGGAGGTGCGTCATAATATTGAAGAAGGATGGCGGGAACACCAACTCGAAACTGACAAGACATTGGATCACATTGTTCTGTAACCGTGGTAGAACTTCTGGATTGATTACCTTCTGAGAGATTGCATTGAGGAATGCACATAGCTTCACAATGGCTACTCGAACATTTTCCGGCAGGAGCCCCCTCAAAGCAATCGGAAGCAATTGCGTCATAATCACGTGGCAGTCGTGAGACTTCAGGTTTTGGAACTTTTTCTCCGCCATGTTTATTATTCCCTTTATATTGGACGAGAATCCAGACGGGACCTTCATACTGCTCAGGCATTCAAAAAAGATGACCTTCTCTTCTTTGGTCAGAGCGTAGCTGGCACGACCTTGAAACCATTCCGGATGCCGGTCATCAGGGTCTTTCAAACGTTGCTGGTCCTGCCGTGCTTCCTTTGTATCATTTGTCTTCCCATACACGCCCAAGAAGCTTAGGAGGTTCATGCAAATATTCTTCGTAATGTGCATCACGTCGATTGCAGAGCGGACATCTAGGACTTTCCAATATTCTAGCTCCCAGAATATAGATTTCTTCTTCCACATGGCTGCGTGCCCGTCAGCTCCCTTCGGAACTGATTGTCCGCCAGGACCCTTTCCAAAGATGACTTTCAAATCCTTGACCATATCAAATACCTCAGCACCAGTGCGTTCCGCAGGCTTCGGCCGGTGATCTGCCTTGCCGTTGTAATGCTTGCCTTTCTTTCTTACTGGATGAATTTTCGGAAGAAATCGACGATGCCCAAGGTACACGTTCTTCTTACAATTTGGCAAATGTACACTTTCAGTCTCATGTAAGCAGTGCGTGCATGCATTGTATCCCTTATTTGACAGTCCCGAAAGGTTACTAAGAGCAGGCCAATCGTTGATGGTTATGAAAAGCAACGCTCGTAGGTCAAATTCCTCTTGTTTGTGCTCATCCCACACACGGACACCACCCCACAGCTGTAAAAGTTCATCAACTAATGGCCTTAGGTACACATCGATGTCGTTGCCGGGTTGCTTCGGACCTTCGATGAGCACTGGCATCATAATGAACTTCCGCTTCATGCACAACCAAGGAGGAAGGTTGTAGATGCATAGAGTCACGGGCCAGGTGCTATGGCTGGAGCTCTGCTCGCCAAAAGGATTCATGCCATCCGTACTTAGAGCAAATCTTATGTTCCTTGCGTCAGCTGCAAAATCTTTGAACCATCTGTCGATCTTTCTCCATTGCGTTCCATCTGCGGTGTGTCTCAACTCCCCGTCCGACTTACGGTCCTCTTTGTGCCATCGCAACAACTTGGCATGCTCTTTGTTCCTGAACAGACGTTTCAACCGTGGTATTATAGGAGCATACCACATCACCTTGGCGGGAACCCTCTTCCTGGGTTTCTGGCCCTCAACATCGTCACCAGGGTCATCGCCTCTGATCTTATAACGCAATGCAGTGCATACCGGGCATTCATTCAAATTCTCGTATTCACCGCGGTAGAGGATGCAGTCGTTGATGCATGCATGTATCTTCAGAACCTCTAAACCTAGAGGGCAGACAACCTTCTTTGCTTCGTACGTACTGGCGGGCAACTCGTTATCCTTTGGAAACATATTCTTCAACATTTTCAGCAAGTTTTCAAATGCCGAGTCAGCTACACCTGCCTCTGCCTTCCATTTCAGCAAATCCAGTGTGCAGCCCAGCTTTTTCAGACCATCATCGCATCCGGGGTACAGCGCCTTTCTGTGATCCTCTAACATGCGATCCAAATTCTCCCTCTCCTTTTCAGTTTCGCAGCGTCTCCGTGCATCAGCAATGGTCCGACCAAGATCATCAACGGGATCATCACGTGCCTCTTCTTCACCTTCCCCTTCACCTTCAGCATCCTCCATGAAAGTATCACCGAAATGAGCAAGATAGCTTTCATCGATGAAATCATCCCCTTCTTCATCTTCTTCCATTATAACCCCTCTTTCTCCATGCTTGGTCCAACAATTATAGCTTGGCATGAAACCGTGCCGAAGCAGATGCATGTGAACATCTCTTGAGGAAGAGTAACCCTTCTGATTCTTACAGATAACACATGGACAGATAACAAAACCCCCCTGCTTGTTCGCATAGCCACTACGAGGAAATCTTTCAAACCCGTAGTGAACTCGCCGGAGAGTCGGTTACCGTACATCCATTGCCGATTCATCTGCATTATTATAATATAAAATATATAATTAACCATCATGCATTTGTTAAACTAACTAGCTACAAATAATATAAATTAAACAATGAACTGCACACATGCATATTTTATCAATGACACACATGCATGAAAGGTTCAAGTTGCTAACCGCGATCGAGGAGGAAAAAATAAATGAGGAACCTCAAGTGTGGCTCCAACACTTCATATCATGTTTGTTTCACCCTCTTAGGGCATTTCATCAAACACCTTGTGTGCATAAGAGGAACCAAAAGCAAACCTACACCCCCTTGTGAAGCTTGTGAAGAGAAGTGGCACCAAATGGCTAAGTGAGCGTGCTGAACTGGTATATATAGGGGAGGAGCTTTAGTCGCGGTTGGCCTGGCCAACCGCGACTAAAGGCCTTTGCGCACCTTTAGTCGCGGTTGGCCTGGCAAACCGCGACTAAAGCCCGCGAGCTTTAGTCGCGGTTGGCCAGGCCAACCGCGACTAAAGGCCTTTGGGCACCTTTAGTCGCGGTTGGCCTGGCCAACCGCGACTAAAGCCCGCGAGCGCCCTGGGCCCAGGCATTTGGTCGCGGTTCATCTGCCGAACCGCGACTGAAGACTTCATTAGTCGCGGTTCCTACAGTTTCGCGACTAATGAGGCTGGACGGAAGCCTCTTTTTCTACTAGTGATGGCTTTGAGCATCTGATGAGGAGCTGCCCCCATCTTCTCAAGGAGCTGGTTGCCAATCTGGCCACCTAGAGTGTCGGTTTGGAAGTTGATTTAATCTATCGTTTGTCTTTTCCATTCCGTGATCAGGATAACGAGTACTTCGAATAAAAGTTTTTATTTTCTGAAAATACCGAGCTCTAATAGTTTTCCCCATGGAAGTGCTAGCTGATTAGGTGGAAGCATATTATTGACTGATCTGAAATTTGTTGCTAATCAAATCTTGATGATTCTTAGCTGATCTACATGTAGATAGTTAAAAAGGAAACAAAATGAACAATGCACAATCCGCCCGTGGAGGAAAAAAAAGGTCCATAGGTTTCACTTCCCTCTCCCTAGCGAGTGACAACGCCCACCACTGCCATCTGCCACCGCCATGTCCACACCGGAGAATCGCTTTCTCACATGTCCGTGGGAGGAAGGCTGCACATCGACTTGGCTCAGGTACACGAAGGTGGATCCTCGTCTCCCTCTTAATTCTTTGAGCCCCTAAGAGAATCTCCAATACTCCCTCCGTTTTTCTATAGAAGACCACTTCATTTTTCATGTCAAACTTTGACTTATAATTTTAAAAATATATCATTGAAAAGTTTTATGAAATGTGCATCCAATTACATACTTTTTGTGGCATAAAACTCACATTTTTGTTGGTAAAATGAATGGTCAAAACTAGACATAATAAAATGAAGTGACCTTG
The DNA here is from genome assembly GCF_018294505.1 of Triticum aestivum. Taxonomy (NCBI): domain Eukaryota; kingdom Viridiplantae; phylum Streptophyta; class Magnoliopsida; order Poales; family Poaceae; genus Triticum; species Triticum aestivum. The sequence continues at coordinate 599,630,594 of NC_057813.1, forward strand.
TATATAAAACGAAGGAGCAACATATGTATACTTGGTGACCTAAAAGAAGTTTTAGGCATAAGAGAGAGAAGATGGTAGGAATCTTTGTTTTCTCTACTCCCAGGGCTAGCCTAAAATTCAGTTACCTATAACTAAAAATCCTATCTCTCTTTGTATTGTGCTATCCTACTCCAAATTTTTCTAGTATTTTTTGTGAATTTTTTATGTTCAATTGTCTACCATGTTCGGATGAGTCTGGGCACCAAATCGCTGCACTCGTACATTTCATCATATAAAATTATTCAAACACACAAAACGAAACATTCAGACACAAACATAGTGATTCAAACACAATTCCACAAATAATATTTAGATTTCGAATTGAAATACAAACCAAACATAGTAGTTCTAAATCGAAACGAACATATCATAGACTAACATACATAGATAGATCTAACTCGATGTTAAACTAACTTAGATACTTCTAATCCATTGTTAAATGAAGATATACTTCCAAGTCCATCTTGTGAGAGGAAATCTCAATCAACCCCCCTCCCTGATCCGACTATGGTTGTGGCAATCATTGTGTCCTCCTACTAGGCCAAGGGGTTGGGACACACCTCGTAGTTGGCATGCTCCATGGCTACTAGCTAAGTCAGTAAGGTAAATGCAACAAGTGTATCGTTGGTAGAAGTCACACTTCCACCTTCGTGCCCCTCTCGGCAAGAAAGTTCCTGCAATTACTCTTCCAATGACCGACCTCCTTGCTATAAAAGTATGTGGTCTTCGAATCCGACCCTAACTTAGGCACAATGGTTCAAGGGATCATATCCTAATCCTTGCCCTTTGCCTTAGCCTTCTTAATGTCCCGCTCTATCATCTTAAGTATCCCATGCAACTCAGTGAGCTTCTTATGCATGTTGTTCATATGGTACTTTAATATGAACAAGCCATAGCTAGCTGAAAGTGAAGCCAGAATTGTATTTGTGTCCATTGCTGGCCTAAAGGGAAGCCTAACATGTGGTTTTGTTTGCCAAATGATTACATGTGGACTTAGTGGATCACTGTCCTTTAGTTACACTCTAGTAAGGTCCTCTAGACATTAAATCTCCCAGTCCTTGCATGAGATTGAAACATGCACTTGATAATCTTGATCATATCGAAAGCCTCTATATTCTCACATTGTTGTTGCATGTCTGGCTCCATATAGGCAAGCATGAGACAACCGACTTCGGTCGAATCGTCAAGGAGTTTCTTGTAAGCGTTCCAGGAAGTAGCATTAGCACTTGCAGTCGGTTCATCTGGAAGTGGATACCCTGGAACATGCCCCTTTTATCATGCCTGAGAACAATTCTTTAATTTATGTACCAAGTTGTGAAGTTTATTCCATTAAGTTTATATTTCTTAAGAATAGAACACAATGCAAATCCGAAAACTTGAGCAGATGGTGCCATTGATCTACAATAGAAATATGTAAAAACACTAAGACTTATATTCATCAAAAAGTAATTCCCATTAAATAATTTAATCATGAAATACTCTCCCTAAGATAAAGATTCCTCTAGTTGACAATGGTTCAAGATCCGAGTTGAGCAAGCCGCCTAGTGAGCTGCAGAATCACTGCTAGCAGACTAGACCAAATGGTAAGAAACACTTGCTAATCGAATTTCATGTGACTCATGTTCATCGGACAACATGACATGTCCTGGCTCTGGCTTCCTTTGCCCCTAGGCCCGAACATGTTTCGATAGCCCCATCAACTTAACCAATGCCCTGCATATAATTGTAGACATGAACCCATCAATTTAACTAGACCCAGTGGCGCCATAATTTTATAGGCCAACCACTAGATATACTTGACTTGTGATGTTGCAACATTTGGGGAGGCAAAATTTAATTGACATTATATGAGGGATCATACTACTACCACCAACATGCATAGAAGTAAAAGAAGCATTAACAATCACAAACAATCATATTAGCTATGAAACAATATGGATCTTCTCATGAGAATCCTTTCGAGTCGTCCAGTTGGATTGTATCCAAGTCACTCAATCGGATCCAATCCATGACTTCAATCGGCTTTGGATGTCATGCCCCGTAACGTCCATGCACTATGCATGAATGACTTGCCGTTGACGAGCACCGGTTGCCAGCCATTCTCTGCTAGGCAATGTCGGGAGAGGTAGGGGAGTCCATGCCACCCATCCTTGTCGTCTAAGGTGTACACGTCTACATAGGTTTCTTCTTGGGTTGATGTTGATGAGGAGATCATGAAGAGCCTGCGCTCCTCGTTGGATGGGCTGAATCCCAAGGCGTAGATAGGCCACATTAAATCGTTGGTGCCCTGGGAAGCGCCACCTTCTAACCCTACTCGTTGTTGCATACATTGACAAGGTTATAGCTGCTGGGATTAGTGATGCGACACATGCCCCCCCCCCCCCCCCCCCCCCCCCCCCCCCCCGAAACAGATGTTGAGGACGCCGGCCTTGACGCACCTGTTGTGTTCACGGCTCTTCAAGACAAAGAAAGCCTCAACCTTGTAGCGACACATGATTCCGTTTTTTCGTTTTCGCTGTTTTGTTTCCATTTTTCCTTTTGGTTTTTGTTTATTCATTTCATTTTCTTTTTTGCTTTTTTCTATTTTATTTTATTTTTTTCATTTCTTCTCTTTCTTGTGTATTATAGAGAAAATTTCGCAGTGTATTGCAAAAATGTTCATCGTATATTAAAATAATGTTCATTGTATATTACTCCCTCCGTCCCAAAATAAGTGACTCAACTTTACACTATTGGGATGGAGGGAGTACAAAATAGTTCACCGTGCATTGTAAAGATGTTCATCATATATTAAGAAAAAGTTCAACAGATATTCCAAAAATGTTCAGTGCACATTCGAAAATTGGTAGTGTATATTAAAAAAAGTTCACTATATTTCAAAAATGTTCATCATATATTACAAAAAAGTTCAGCATGCACCATAAAAATGTTCATCATATATTAAAAAATTCAACGTATATTACAAAAATGTTCAATGTTTATTTATAAAAGTATGAAATAAAAAGCGACCAAAACACCAATTCACTACAGTGAACCCTCATACAGTGGCAGGCCGCTACAGTGAACCAGGTGCTGCAGTGTTGTTGGGAGGTATAGCTCAGTGGTTTCCCCTTCGCTGCGTCCAAAATGGCCTGGTCCAGTTGGTTCCCGCTCTGTGCGAAGGGTTGTCAATTTGTCGCCTGCAGGCGTCGTATAGGAGCTCTCGATCTAGCCCGTTACCGGTGCTGTTCTGCTCGGCCGTTCCCATCGAGATCGAGCCATCCTCACTCCACTCCGGCGGCTCCACGATTGGCGTGGCCGCCCCGGCGCCGGCCCCCCTCCTCCCTCCTCCACGACTTCCTCGGCTCCGGTGACCCTCGCTCCCCACTCCTCGTTCCCCATAAAGCCGTCCTCACTCTCTCACGGCCGCGGCCCGCGGCCGCGCCTGACTCCAAACTCGGCGACCTCCGAGCACGAGCAGTCTCTTCGTCTTGTCCACTGCCGCCGGCGAGCTCCAGCCGGTGACGTCCTGTTGGCCGGAACGCGACAGGTAAACGCCGCATCGAGCTCAACTGCTCGAGGTACTAACTAGTGTGATTGTAGAAATTACAAGTACACTCCTACAGTGCCAAGTTCAGTACTACTTCAGTTCAGTCTTCAGAGCTACTCCCTCCGTTCGGAATTACTTGTCATAAAAATGGATAAAAATGGATGTATCTACAACTAAAATACATCTAGATACATTCAGTTCTTGGACAAGTAATTCCGAACGGAGGGAGTAGTAGAGTATTTTCTGCAGTGAGTCTAGTGAAGGATAAATCGATAAATGGTACTCCCTCCGTAAACTAATATAAGAGCGTTTAGATCACTATTATAAGAGCGTTTAGATCACTAAAATAGTGATCTAAACGCTCTTATATTAGTTTACAGAGGGAGTATATGTGATCAACTCATGAACTATCGCTTGGTGACACTTATTGAGCGAGCTATATTCTTGAGAGCAAGTGAAGATGATGTAGGAGTAGTTGATGCTTTTAGGGCAATTCAAAAGCGGAAAGTAGTTTAATGTTGAAATTTTGTACTCATGTTATCTTTTATTCTTGTAAGGCTTTTTCATCTTGCCAACCAATCGTGTTGTTACATTTGCAAATTTCAAACATACTTCCTCTAGTGATCTAAGCGCTCTTATATTTCTTTGCGGAGGGAGTATTTAGTAAACTCTAATTGTGAAACTTGACTAAGCTATTTATATGGCTCTTTCAGTCAATTTTGTATTATGTGTGTGATGTCAGTAAAAAAAATTGGAGGTGGCACACCCTGTAACTTGCTCTTGGCTGGGCTTCTGCTGCGGTGAGTTGTTGTTCTGAAATGGGAATTGTTGGGACCTGAGACACAGGCTCTTGGTATTATGAATTTGATTCTTTAGTTGCAAAGCTTATGTTGTTTAAAATGGCTTGAACATTCTGTCCCTTTTTGTTTTGCAGAATTTGAAGTACAACTTTCTGCTTCTTTATTCTGCGCTCTTGATCACTTGGGATCTGCGGTGCCTGCCCGGACTTGCATTTAAGACCTAAAATTTGATGAGAAGAAGATTGGCAGAACATTTATCTTACATTCCCAGATCTCTTTCCTTGATACAACTCAAGGAAATGTCCTCAGTTTCTGCTGGTCATGGACGCCGGCCAAAGAAGAAGCTTTATCACCGTGAGCCTGGCCTCGACAAGGCCATGGACCTCCAAAAGAAGCCCGCTCTCCTCCTTCGTCTCCGTGAGCTCATCTTGGCCCAAAAGAAAGGATCACTACTTGTACGTGACCTTGAAAAGGAGGTTGGCTTTGTCCAAAAATGGAACTTTGTTTCACTTATCGAGCGCCACCCCAATATCTTCCATGTCTTTGGTGGAAGTACATCACGTGAGCCCATTGCTGTCACGCTTACTGAGAAGGCCAGAAATATTTCTGGTGAAGAGATTCAGGCACAGGAGCTAATGGAACCTATCTTGGTAAGAAATCTGAGGAAGCTGTTAATGATGTCAATGGACTGCCAAATCCCTTTAGAGAAGATTGAGCTCATCCAACCTGAATTGGGTTTACCAAAAAACTTCAAGGACAAGTTGATTCCTAGTTACCCTGATTTTTTTTCAATCCGTGATGTGAGAGGCTTGGACCATCTGTGTTTGGAGAGTTGGGATTCTTCACTAGCAGTCACAGCACGAGAAGGAAAATTGAATTTTGATGGTTTCCAAATGGATTATAGAGGGGTTCCTAAAGATGGGAATATACTGGGTGCTTTTGCTTTCAAGTTAAAATATCCAGCAGGATTTAGGCCCAACCGCAAGTACCTTGAGGAGGTAGTCAGGTGGCAGAAGATGGCATTTCCTTCACCTTATCTGAATGCTAGGAGAGTGGAGCCTGCAACTCCACAGGCTCGAAAGCGATCTGTTGCTGTTCTACATGAGATCTTAAGCTTGACAATGCAGAAACGACTGACATCTGATAAGCTAGAAGTCTTCCATGATGAGTACAGGCTGCCATGCAAGCTACTTCTTTGCTTAGTAAAAAATCATGGTATCTTCTACATCACTAACAAGGGAGCAAGAAGTACCGTCTTCCTCAAGGAGGCCTACGATGATACTAACCTCATTGAGAAGTGTCCTCTTCTGAAATTCCATGATCAGTTTTCATCTTTAATTGGCCGATCATGCTCCGACTTAAATACTCCACTGGCAGTATAGCTCGAGTGTTATTGATTTACATGAGAAGTGAAACCATGGTGCGTCTGGCTGGTGCATCTTCTTAGTTGATTGCTTGATGTTCACATGAGCCCACTTGCACACAACAAACTATGTAATTCCTCTGTACAATGGATGTGTCTTGCGCCTTATTAGCTGTTAAAGATAAAACTGTAAGCACCAACATCACATCTTTAAATATGAAGCACCCCAGGAATCAAGTTGCAGCTCAGCTGATGAGACATAAATGTTTTTATGGAGGTCACAAGTTCAGTTGGAATGTAGGGGTTGAGGGATTTGAGAGGCTTAAGAGCATGATTGGTTTGATACCAAAATTTGGCATGCCAAATGTTGGCTAGTGATTGGTTTGTTTCTTGCCAAGCTCACAAAAACTTGCCAAACTTTGACAACTTTTGATTTACCAAATGTTGGCATCAAACCAATCAGCGTCTAACTCCAGTTCTGCAGCTTATAATGCCAAAAAGAAGATACAGTATCAGTTCCGCTTTGTACTAAGATATGTAATGTTGAGTTGGCTTCTCCTAATTGGATGGATCTCTACCTTTGGCTCATAAACAATAGTCAGGCACTCATTTATCTGAAACTCTATTGTTCACCCAGTCTCATGTGACTCTGCTTGCAGCAGGATATTTGTTACTGTTCTGTAACTTCTTTAGAGAGTTCTATAACATAAATGTGTTACTCACACAATCATACCACTAGACGCTCTTGGTTGGTTGGATGTTTTAAATGCATTACTAGTATTGGTAACAGTTTTAGTACAATAACAAGCTGCATCTCGTCAGTACTTATTTTGTTGTTTCTGTATCCCTTAACATGCAGAAAGCACCTGTAAATGCTCCAGATGCTGTCTCTAGCACATTGATTGTTCTGCTAATTTCTGAATTTGGTGACAATGCTTATCTACGTTCACTGTATGCGATTGTGTCCTCATGCTCATGTTGCTAGTGACTTCAAGTTATCTGCATTGGACTTTGATGGTATCGGACCACTTATTTATGTATTTAGGTGGCCTATTTTCTGAATAAGGAGCAGGATATCCCTAGAGGTTGTTTGAGATGCCTAAGGATCAGAAATGACTTCACATGTAAACATCTTCAATATTTCACTAACTTAAGATCTAATTGATCGGTTTTGAATTGGCACAAATATTATAGTAGACATCCAGAGTCATAGACTAGCTGCTGGTAGATATTATCCTTCATTTTGGCGACATGAGGACAAAATAACTCACTGACATTTGTAGTAACTTTATGTTTTCCTATATTATTTGTTTTAGTATTAACTTTATAAACATAATGGTTATTTGGATAGCTGTCTTGATTTTTATCTCAGTATTATGAAATACTGCTGTGTTTAACTCGCATGCTTATTATCTTTTCAAACAATTGTGAGTCATCTTAGATATAGTAACATGTACACACAACTTTCGGACCCACATTCAACTATTCATGCTGCATCGCCACATTCATAGTGTGCCCATCGGGACACTAAAAGGAAGAAGTATCAGGCCTATTTTCTTGCTTCAGAAGAAAATAGAAGTCTTGCTAAGGTTTATACTGTGATAGCTCATGATTACACCCTATATCTGTGTGTTTTGACAGTCACCACACTTCTTTGCTGCAGATTGCCCCATTTCTGTTAAGCAAGACTAATGCGCATGGGCTATAGTCCTCACCCCACGCATCTTTGTAATCTACAGTGGCAATCGTTCAGCGGATGGAACTCACAAAGGGTCAACTAAGTGAAGATGGCCTACCGATCACTACAGGATCTTTATCCAGCAGGAACAGGTATGCGACAAGCTGACATGATTTTTTTTTATATCTCATTACAAATATTGCAATCCAGCAATAAGGGCCAGTCAGGCTTTGTAGCATGGGTTTGATTGATGTTGACAGATTATTCTGTAGCAAGTCTCCGGTACTGATATTGTTTTTGTGTAATTTGGCTTTGTGTCAGAATCAATATGCTGTGCACCAGTCAAGTATAGAGAAAATACAATGGAGTGCTTTGATGGATTGATTAAGGGCTGTGCAATGTCATCCTCCGAAAGCCTGTAAGTTACGTGATTGTGTTGGCCCTGAATAATGATTGACGAAATCGGGGAAACATGGCTTACTGTTGATCTTGGACCTTGGTTCTAGGCATGCAAAGCTGTATCAGTTTGTTATGCCAATCAATACAATACCTGCAACAGGCTATTCATGGGCAGGTTTAAATCCCTTTCAGACTATCTTGAGTATGTCCTCATATTCCTGCATTGAAGTGGCTGTCAACATAGAATGATGTCTTGGTGGGAGATACACACACTTAACTGCAACGCTAGGCATAGCTCTCAGTGGGACCCAATCCAATCAGATGAACATATGCCAAGTAAAGAAGGACCGACAAAATTATGCATTGTGTGGTGGACACATGGAGCCAGGTGAGATGAGGCCAACTAACTGGCTGTTGCTGCTCAATTACAACCCCTGAAAGTTAAGAGCATGAACAGGAGCAGTGATTGGGACCAGATTCTGCAGACACTAACCTATGATGGTGGTCATGAGCCTGGTCAGATGCACCGAGAACTAGATTTGGATGGCTGATAGCCTAGGATGGAGACTGGAGGCCCACTCATGGATTTCTCTCTCCCTCTGCAGTAGCCTTCCAAACCATGTTATTTCCACAACTTGCACTCTGAACTTCTCTTAATACTTTTTGGCCCTATTATTGGCCACCAACAGCACATGCTTTCTTTGCCCTTGGCTTAGGTCACCTTCAGCCTCTGTTGACCCATCTGGGTTTCCAGTTGATGCGTCTGATTGCCTGTCCCTGTACCTGAGCAGCATTGCCCGCTCCATAAAAAACTTGTGTGTGTGGCTAGGGCCTGCCTTTTTAAAGTTGGAACTTCCACAAATCCATGAGTTATCACTGCTTCAGGAACTGGCTTGCTTGGCTTGTATGGTTTTGCAGTCTTTTTCTCCGGACCCTGCCTTGACTTTAGGAAGCTACCATTATCTTTACCTGTCTTTCACTTTGATTCTCATAGTTACCACTGGATTTCGACCTAAATCTTACTACTATTTTATTTGCCGAATTAGGTAGAGTTCCAGTTTCTTGCAGCTTATTGGTTCAGTTACATTATTGGCCTCTTGATGATTTCTGATGAATGAATGTCTCTATTGATTCTTACCTTTACAGTGAGTGCATATTCCCTTTTCTACTCTTAGGTATAGTAGGTTTTCAAACTTGGCTTGCATTGAGAAGGTTCTCTGAATTGTGTTTTTCAATGTCTCTTTGCTGGTCGAATGTCACAATTAGGGTGTCCAATCAATACCACCCCTGTTTTCATCATCTTCTGCCTGGTGTGGTGTCTATCCATTAGGAGCCCGACAAAGCACCCCATTTATGTTGTGAAAACAATCTCTTTCAATTGCTTGGATGAACAAATCGGCGCTTAGCAAGCAAAGAAAAGAATCCTGATTTGAACACCAGAACCAGCTCGGCCATCTCCATTGCTCTGGACAGACATTTGGACGATCTATCTATCAGCATCATGCTGCTGGAGTCTCGTTTCTTCCTACTCGTGCATCATAGCCTATACTACTCTAGTAGCAGTTCATTTTTATACTTGTCTCATCTGAAGAAAGTAATGTGTGTGTGCAATGCATTGATATATACGTGGAGGCCTAGGGGTCCATCCATGGTGGAGTAGCCCAGCCATGTGCTATTTGGTTGGTTCAGATTTCGCAATCTTGGCATGTATGCATCGAGGGTCAGGTGCCTGTCCCTCTGTGAATCCACTTTCTTTGGTTGCATGTCTCCATGATCTTTCTTTATCTGTACCATGTCACCAGATAAAGACGTACTCCCTCCGTTCCTAAATATAAGTCTTTCTAGAGATTATACTATGGATTACATACGGATCAAAATGAGTGAATCTACACTCTAAAATGAGTCTATATACATCCGTATGTAGTTTGTAGTGGAATCTCTAGAAAGACTTATATTTAGGAACGGAGGGAGTATGTATCTAAGGGAGATTATTCTAGCCCAATAATACTCCCGACTCCAGACACGATGATTTTATTCCATGTCAATGAGACTGAGCATGAGCATCTGGAGGGGGGAATGAACCACTCCACGTTTAGCTCATCACAAGCCGTCCGGGTCAATCAATTTAGGTAGGCATTTAGATAGCTTCTGGGCTGTGGCCACGTTACAATCATCATACGCCTATCTTATTGGTTGGGCTCAGTGGCTCCTTTCTTCAACTCTAGGGCATATTGCTTCTTCCTTTTCCTTATCAATACAGAATTATACTATGAACTTAGCATGTTGTACTCCCTTTGTATCAAAATATAAGATGTTTTTTTTACACAGTCATAGTGTGAAAAAAACGTCTTGTATTTTGATACCGAGGGAGTACCATCCACCCATGGATCGATGATGGGACTTTATGGGAGATGCTAGCTAGACAAAGCTCATTCCCGGTGATGTAACATGGAGTGCGTGCGTGCTATCTACTTGCACTGTCACAGGGGGGACGAGCATAGTGCAATACTCCACGCCAACTTTTTGTTAAATCTGAAACAGCACTTGTCATTTTGGGCGCCTAACGACGTTCCATTTTGCCAACCCATGTACAATGACTTGTGCAAGCTGCATTGCCTCCCTTGTCCCGTACTGGTCGACGAAAGCCACACCTGCTGTCCTCTCTCCTGCATCTTTCTGCCAGCAAATGTTTCTCGGAGCTATTTGCAGCAGTCTGTTGCCATGCGTTTTGTCCCTCCCTATCTTTCTTTCTGCCTCACGTTCTTTTTATGCGGTCCTGTTTTCAGCCTGCTTTCAACATTTGGAAGCTAAGATGTACTCCCTCCATAAAGAAATATAAGAGCGTTTACATCACTACTTTAGTGATCTAAACGCTCTTATATTTCTTTAAAGAGGGAGTACCAGCCTGTGGGTTCGGGTTTGGGGGCGCTGTCATTGTCGAACTGCTGAAGGAGAAGTCTTCTGCCTCATCTGTCGCGACAAATAGACGACATTGTCTTCCCGTTGGATGATGAGCTTCAGGGACCAGCATCCTGTGTTGCGTCCTCTCTGCGGAAGAATGGCAGATCCGTAGACCTTGTACAAGACAAGCGTCTGAAATGGGTGTTTAAACATGCAGAGAGGACAAGTGCTAGCAGGCTGGTTTTGGTTGGGAAATCTGAGTGGGAGAGAGGCATGGTTCGTGTGAAGGTACTGTCTACCGGAGAAGAATTTGAGGTCAAGGCAAGTGAATTACAATAATTATTAGTCAATCTGGAGGTTTTACTTCCAAACCTAGCACTTCTTTTCTTTGTTTTTGCTGTCTACTGTTGTTAGTCCTCCCTTTGCAACATTTTAGGTTGTGCCATTCTTGTCATAGTATATAGAGTAAATATCATGGAACCATAATAACTGGCTTAGGTTAATATAACCACAACTCCAAAAAATAATTATGTACTACCTCTGTAAAGTAATAAGATCTTTTTATATTACTTTACAGAGGGGGTAATTGAGATGCATGATTTGGATGGTGGTCATGAGCCTGGTCAGATGCACTGAGAGCTAGATTTGGATGGCTTACCCAGAAAAAGTCAAGCAAATACAATGGATGGCCCACCCTTTTCTGACCCTGTTTGTTTCTCTTCTCCTGGTAAGGATTTCTCTCCAAACGATCTGAGCCTTTGCATTGGCCTCTCTTATTAATACATTTTGGCTCTATTATTGGCCACCAACAGCACATGCTTTCTTTGACCCATCTGAGTTTCCGGTTGATGAGTCTTTCTTGTACACCAGTCTTTGCTTGCCTGTCCCTGTCCCTGTACCTGAGTAGCATTAACAACTTGTGTGTGTGTGTGGGGGGGGGGGGGGGGGGGGGTGGCTAGGGCCTTCCTTTTTAAAGTTGGAAACTTCCACAAATCCATGAGTTATCACTGCTTCAGGAACTGGCTTGCTTTGCTTGTATGATTTTGTTGTCTTTTTCTCCGGACCCCTGCCTTGACTTTAGGAAGCTACCATTATCTTTACTTGTCTTTCACTTTGATTCTTATAGTTACCACTGGATTTCGACGTAAATCTTACTACAGTACTACTCCCTCCCGTCCGTCCTAAAATAAGTGACTCAACTTTGTACTAACTTTAGTACTCCCTCCGTCCGAAAATACTTGTCATAAAAAAAATAAACAAGGATGTATCTAGACATATTTTAGTTCTACATACGTCTCTTTTCATTCATTTTGATGACAAGTATTTTTGGACGGAGGGAGTACAGAGCTAGTACTCCCTCCGTCCAGAAATACTTGTCGGAGGAATGAATGCATCTAAACGTATTTTAGTTCTAGATACATCAATTTTTATGCATTTCTCCGACAAGTATTTCCGGACGGATGGAGTACAAAGTTGAGTCACTTATTTTGGGTCGGAGGGAGTATTTTATTTGCCGAATTAGGTAGAGTTCCAGTTTCTTGCAGTTTATTGGTTCGATAACATTATCGGCCTCTTGTTTTCCGATGAATGTCTATCTCGATTGGTTCTTAGCTTTTACAGTGGGTGGATATTCCCTTTTTCTACTCTTGGATAGAGTTGGTTTTCAAACTTTCATGAACCTGGCTGGCATTGAGAAGGTTCTCTGAATTGTGTCGTTCAATGTCTCTTTGCTCGTCTGGTCGAACGTCACAATTAGAGTGGCCAGTCAATACCAGCACCCCTGTTTCCATCATGATCTGCCTGGTGTCTATCCATTAGGAGTCCGACAAAGCACCCCATTTACATCGTGAAACAATCTCTTTCAAACTTGAGTGAACAAATCGGCGCTTAGTAAGCAAAGAAATGAATCCTGATTTGAACACCAGAGCCTGCTCGGCCATCTCCATCGCTCTGGACAAACATTTGGACGATCTATCTATCAGCATCATGCTGGAGTCCCGTTTCTTCCTACCCGCGCATCATGGCCTCTACTACTCTAGTAGCAGGTCATTTTTATACTCCCTCCGTCCCAAAATTCTTGTCTTAGATTTGTCTAGATGCGGGTGTATCTAATACTAAAACATGACTTGATACATCCGTATTTAGATGAATCTAAGACAAGAATTTTTGGACGGAGGGAGTACTTGTCTCATCTGAAGAAAGTAATGTGCGTGTGCAATGCATCGATATATACGTGGAGGCCTAGGGGTCCATCCATGCTGGCGTAGCCTAGCCATGTGTTATGTGGTTGGTTTAGATTTGGCAATCTGGCATATGTATGCATCGAGGATCAGGTGCCTGTCCCTCTGTCCATCCAATTTCTTTGCTTGCATGTCTCCATGATCTTTCTTTATCTGTACCATGTCACCGGATAAAGCCGTATGTATCCAAGGGAGATTATTCTAGCCCAATAATACTCCAAGAACGACGATTTTATTCCGTGTCAATGAGACTGAGCACGAGGATCTGGAGGGTGAAATGAACCACTCCATGTTTGGCTCATTAGAAGCTGGGTCAATCAATCAATTTAGGTTGGCATTTAGATAGCTTCTGGGATGTGGCCACATTACAATCATACGCCTGTCTTATTGGTTGGGCTCAGTGGCTCCTTTCTTCAACTCTAGGGCATATTTCTTCTTCCTTTTTCTTATCAATACAGAATTATACTACTATATGAACTTAGCATGTTGTACTCCCTCTGTATTAAAATATAAGATGTTTTTTCACACTGTCATAGTGTCAAAAAGCGTCTTATATTTCGATATGCAGGGAGTACCATCCAGCCATGGATCGATGATGGGACTTGACAGGAGATGCTAGCTAAACAAAGCTCATTCCTGGTGGTATAACATGGAGTGCGTGCGTGCCATCTACTTTCACTGTCACAGGGAATGAGCATGGTACAATAGTCCATGCCAACTTTTTGTTCAATCTGAAACAGCTCTTGTCGTTCTGGGCGCCTGATAATGCCGTCTCCATTTGCCAAACCCATGTACAGTGACTTGTGCAAGCTGCATTGCCCTTCCTTGTCCTCTGCTTGTCGACGAAAACCACGCCTGCTGCTGCTCTCTCTCCTGCATCTTTCTGCCATCAGATGTTTCTCGGAACTATTCGACGTTTGTTGCCATGCGTTTGGCCCCTCTCCATCTTTCCTCCTCACGTTCTTTTTATGCGGACGGTCCTGTTTTCAGCGTCTGTTCTGTTCTGTTCTGTATTGCGCAAAATTACTGGCCACTAGCAGCACTATCGGTCGACGTGGTATTTTATTTTATTATCTGCAACAGCAACAGTTGTGGTGGCGGGGCACAAAACGGAGAACGAATGTGAAGGGAAGGGAGGCGTGTGCATACTTGTGCTGACTCTGCGCAGCATCCGCTTGGCGTGAGCGCATGCGCCTATCTACTACTGGTGGCGGTGGAAGTGGACGCGACGCATCATCTCGACCGCATCTGCTGCATGAATTTGTTTGTCAAAGAAAGAAGTTTGTTCCCTACCCTCGGTGTTGTGATCCATCCGAGCGAGGCTGACGCGAACGGTAGGCGGCATGCATCCTGGCATGCACCAACTGCCCCCGCTCCTTTCGGCAGCAGTGCACCACCACGGCATCGGCACAGACCAGACCTCCTTTTTGGCTTTTGCGATGGAGGGAGGTTGGTTGCCGCCCCGGAGCACGGCCGCCGCCCCGCACCAGCCCCACTCCTAGAGGCCAGCGTCCATCCAAAGCCAGACCAAGCACACCTCCTCGGGACGGGACGCGATGCCTTTATCTGATCTGGTCCGAGGTGACGCACGCGCGGCGCGGCCGGCTGGGGATTGACACGAGAGGATGCACACGCACCAGCAGCGTGGGTGGGCGTGCGGTGCGGACGGCAACGCCGTGCCGGCCGTGCGTGGTCTACAGCCTAGTGAGTACAGGCAAAGCCAAAGTGAAATATACCAGAACACCCTGAATCACATTCTTAATTCTTTGCGAGGCTTTGAAGCAATCAGAAGATAAGAACAGCTAGATTTCCTCAAAATTTTCCAATGTTCATTAAGCACCATATGTGAAATGGTGCATAAAACTTGGTTATCAACTTTCAGTGGGTTCCTCTTCAAATTAAATGCAAACATTGTTTCTATGTTCTCTAAAAAAAGCAATTATTTTTAGTGAAAGCAAATATGACATATGGAGGCTAGTTGTCCAGCTACACAAGATTAGAATGGACATGGAATATGTGAAGACCAACCATAAATTAATATGAAAATTAAGGGACTTAACATGCCAAACCAGTCTGCTAATGTATTTTTTAGACTATTCAATATGTTAGTATTCATCTACAAAGTAACCAAAAAATTAGTGGATTTATTTTGTTGAACTTTAGCAGTAGAAAAAAAATGGAGATGGCAAAATTTCATACGAAGACTTGAGAGGAACACTGTGTTTTTGGTGTGGGTGTTTGCATAGTAAAGCCGATCCATTTCGTTTTACAGTAACTAACACGGAGGTTGGTAGTAGTAGTAGTAGTAGCAGCAGCAGCAGCAGCAGTAGCAGTAGTAGTAGTAGGAGGAGGAGGAGAGCGGCGTTTTGGCTCCTAGGTGCATATGCACCCATTATCGAAATACACATTTCGGAAAGTTGGAAAATTCGGAACAAAAATCCCGCCTTTGGCTCCTAGGTGCATATGCACCCATTGTCGAAATACACATTTCGAGAAGTTGAAAAATTCGGAACAAAAATCCCGCGTGTATATCCGGACATTTTATGTGTGTGCACAAGGTTTTAGTGAAAAACGACGTTTTTTGTGGCTTGTGTAAAAAAGACAATTTATGATGCTTCATTCTAACTATTCACGAGGCATTTATTTATTTTTTTACACAAGCCACAAAAAAAAGTTGTTTTTCACCGAAACTTTGTGAACGCACATAAAATGTCCGGATATACACGCGGGATTTTTGTTCCAAATTTTCCAACTTTTCGAAATGTGTATTTCGATAATGGGTGCATATGAACCTAGGAGCCAAAACAGTAGTAGTAGTAGTAGTAGGAAAAGACCCATGTGCTCAATTAACAACTGACCCAGGGGTTTTCTGCATATTTGACGGTGGATGAGCTGTCCATCACATGTGCATTCATCACCTCCATTGGAACATGATCTAAAGGTCCAGGGTTGATTGGAGCATCGTATCACCTCAGCTGCCGTATCACCAGATATTTTCCCATCTCAATCATATCCCTGTGCAAGCTGTGCGTGAGGACGGACGATGCACAACTGCGGATGTACGACATCGCGGCCAAGAATTATACTCTCGTCTCTGTTCCTCCCTCCAGGCCATGTATGCCGGGTCAGCACAGGATATATACCACACGATTATCCTCAGCGTAGAATGTACTGTATGTATCATGTGCTCCTGGCCAAAAGGGTCCCAACTTGTTACATTTCTGTCCGTAGAACCAACCGCATCTCATCTTAGACAGCAACGCCAGAAAAAAGGAGTGGAAATGATACAGAAGTAAAAAAAGATGGTGCACGAGATCCCAGGCTCGATTCTCACCGGATAGGGGAAGAAGGTAACCATCCAACTCACAAAGTTGGAGCTGGTTTGGACTTCTTTTCAAGGAGGTGCGTGAGTGAGCCTTTCGAGAAAAATGAAAAGGAGGCGTGTGAGTGAGAGTGACCAGGATCGACACTCAGAATATATCTTTAGTTTGATGCCAAATTGCCTCTAGACGCACGGGGGAGCATGCACGAGCTCAAATAATACTCCCTCCGTTCCCAAATATTTGTCTTTCTAGAGGTTTCAACAAATGACTACATACGGAGCAAATTGAGTGAATCTACACTAAAATATGTCTATGTACATCCGTATGTGGTAACCATTTGAAATCTCTAGAAAGACAAATATTTAGGAATGGAGGGAGTAGTAAACACCCGTACTATTATTATTTATGTGACACTTCCGCTTCGGTAGACCCCCCTGTAAACACAAGGAGGGCTGAGATTGCCCAATACCCCTTCATAACAAAGGGTAGGATGGGCATAAGATTGCCTCGCCGGCCCGCCCGCCCGCAAAAAAAAAAACAGACGGAGGTATACGTATATGAATACAGGCCGGCCGCCCGCCCGGGAGGGAAAAAAATTAAACCGGCCGCTCGCAGTCAACGCGTTGTCGGTGGCGCCGCGCCGGCCCCACCCCCACGCCCGCGGCCCCACGCAATCCCACACCCATCATGTGGCGTGTCGGCCGCCAATCACGGCGCCCGAGGCGCGCATGCACGCAGGCGGTTCCACGCGCGTGCCTCCTCGCGTGCCGCGCCGCCGCTGCCGCCTGCAGCCGCGCCTGCCGGACGCCACTGCTGCCGCCTCCTCGCTTGCCGCGCCGCCTGCCGGACGCCACCGGTGCCGCCTCCTCGCCTGCCGCGCGACCGCTGACGCCTGCCGTCGCTGTCGGCTCCTCGGCTGCCGCGCCGATGCTGCCACCCGACCGGCCCGCCGCCTGGCCTGCCCCCTCCCGACGCGCCGTTCGCTTCGCCCGACGGTCAAACGCCGCCTCGCCTGCCGCGCGCATTAACGCGCCGGCGTTAATAACCATGGCGCCGCCTGCCCGCCTCCCTCCCTCCCCCCGCTATAAAACGGCACCGGCCCGATGGCTTTCTTCCGCCACCTCCCGCACCTCCCGCACCCTCCACCTCCACGCCACCTCCCACACCCGATGGCTTTCTTCGGCGGCAGCAGCAGCACCGGTGGCGGCGCCGCCGACGACGCCCCCGGCGCATGGCCGACGAGCATCGGAGGGCCGGAGACGGAGGAGCTCCACCACTACTACCTCCCCGTGCCGCCGGGCTGCCGTCTCCCGCGCAACTGGAAGATCGACGCGGAGGGCTTTGCGACGCTGGGTCCCGGCGCGACGAAGGAGGAGCTCCGCAACCACAGCGGCGGCCGGCACACCATCGAAGGCCGAAAGCGGTTTTGGCACGGAAAGGACTATTGGGAGGTGATGGTGGCCTTCCGCCTTGCCGCGGCCGGCGAGACCCCCGATCTGACGGGCCGCAGCGGCCGTCTTCGCGCACCGCCTCCACCGCACGATCGCCGCAGACGTGGCGGCGGCCACGGTGTGTACCCGGCACGGGCGCCCGCGCCGGCCGCCCCTCCCTTGCCGCCGGGGATCGAGTTGCCGCCGGAGTAGGTCATCCTCCGCGAGGACGGCGATCCGGATGACACGCCGGGGTACCACGTCGCCCTACGGGCGTCGGAGGCTGCAGCGGCGGCGGCGGAGGCGATGGAGGCCGCCGAGATTGCGGCCGCAATCCAGGCGGCCGAGGCGGCGCAGCAGGCGGCGATGGCGGCGCAGCAGGCGACGATGGTGGCGCCGGAGTGGCAGCAGGTGCCGCCGGAGTGGCAGCAGGAGTGGCACCAAGCGCCGCCGGCGGCGGCGGAGGAGGATTACGACGACGATCTGATAGACTGGGACGACCTCGCGAACCGGTCCAGCAGCGACGGCGGCGACGGCCCGGCCGTCATTGACCTTGTTGATAGTGACGACGAGTAGTTTTTTTGTGTTTTTTATTTAATTTGGTTATGTCGTTGTAAGCCTAAGTAGTAGACTTTATGTGGTGAACTTTTAATCGTTGAGTTAGCCCGAGTATGTAAAATATTTTATCTATGTTGAATGAAATTTGAGTGAAATTAATTTTGTCCATTTCATTCGAGAGTTTTGATTTGATGATGCGTTTGTACATAAATACTTGCTAAAAACGCTTAGTATGAGAGTACGTCCTGCACGCACGATATGGACAAAAACAGAGAGGAAAGACACGTCGCGTCACGTTCGGACATCGGTGTAGGGTACTTTTTCCTTAAAAACCCTAGAAAATGCGTGAAGCGTCGGAAAAATACGCGAGTTGGCGTGGGTGCTGTGGATGGTGATGGCAACTTATGGAAAAAGTGTCGCGAGGTTTGACGGAGTAGAAAAAAAACCGTAGTTGGGAACCCCCTCCCCGGCAGACCGACAAGTAGCTGGTTGCACTGGGGCTACGTGATCGCATGCATGCAACTGCACCAAAATGTGCGTACGTGTGGGCACGGCCAACGTAGGCCCCCACACAAGGTTGGAACGAAAACGGACACAAAACGGACGTTGCGTCACGTCCGGGCAGTGTTTTTGCGATTTTGGACCTGGAAAAACCCTAGAAAATGCGTGGAGCGTCGGAAAAATACGCGAGTTGGCGTGGGTGCTGTGGATGGTGATGGCAACTTGTGGAAAAAGTGTCGCGAGGTTTGACGGAGTAGAAAAAAAACCGTAGTTGGGAACCCCCTCCCCGGCAGACCGACAAGTAGCTGGTTGCACTGGGGCTACGTGATCGCATGCATGCAACTGCACCAAAGTGTGCGTACGTGTGGGCACGGCCAACGTAGGCCCCCACACAAGGTTGGAACGAAAACGGACACAAAACGGACGTTGCGTCACGTCCGAGCAGTGTTTTTGCGATTTTGGACCTGGAAAACCCTAGAAATGCGTGGAGCGTCGGAAAAATACGCGAGTTGCCGTGGGTGCTGTGGATGGTGATGGCAACTTGTGGAAAAAGTGTCGCGAGGTTTGACGAAGTAAAAAAAACCGTAGTTGGGAACCCCCTCCCCGGCAAACCGACAAGTAGCTGGTTGCACTGGGGCTACGTGATCGCATGCATGCGACTGCACCAAAGTGTGCGTACATGTGTTCACGGCCAACGTAGGCCCCCACGCAAGGTTGGAATGAAAACGGACACAAAACGACGTTGCGTCACGTCCGGGCAGTGTTTTTGCGATTTTGGACCTGGAAAACCCTAGAAAATGCGTGGAGCGTCGGAAAAATACGGGAGTTGGCGTGGGTGCTGTGGATGGTGATGGCAACTTGTGGAAAAAGTGTCGCGAGGTTTGACGGAGTAGAAAAAAACCGTAGTTGGGAACCCCCTCCCCGGCAGACCGACAAGTAGCTGGTTGCACTGGGGCTACGTGATCGCATGCATGCAACTGCACCAAAGTGTGCGTACGTGTGGGCACGGCCAACGTAGGCCCCCACGCAAGGTTGGAACGAAAACGGACACAAAACGGACGTTGCGTCACGTCCGGGCAGTGTTTTTGCGATTTTGACCTGGAAAACCCTAGAAAATGCGTGGAGCGTCGGAAAAATACGCGAGTTGGCGTGGGTGCTGTGGATGGTGATGGCAACTTGTGGAAAAAGTGTCGCGAGGTTTGACGGAGTAGAAAAAAACCGTAGTTGGGAACCCCCTCCCCGGCAGACCGACAAGTAGCTGGTTGCACTGGGGCTACGTGATCGCATGCATGCAACTGCACCAAAGTGTGCGTATGTGTGGGCACGGCCAATGTAGGCCCCACGCAAGGTTGGAACGAAAACGGACACAAAACGGACGTTGCGTCACGTCCGGGCAGTGTTTTTGCGATTTTGGACCTGGAAAACCCTAGAAAATGCGTGGAGCGTCGGAAAAATACGCGAGTTGGCGTGGGTGCTGTGGATGGTGATGGCAACTTGTGGAAAAAGTGTCGCGAGGTTTGACGGAGTAAAAAAAACCGTAGTTGGGAACCCCCTCCCCGGCAGACCGACAAGTAGCTGGTTGCACTGGGGCTACGTGATCGCATGCATGCAACTGCACCAAAGTGTGCGTACGTGTGGGCACGGCCAACGTAGGCCCCCAGGCAAGGTTGGAACGAAAACGGACACAAAACGGACGTTGCGTCACGTCCGGGCAGTGTTTTTGCGATTTTGGACCTGGAAAACCCTAGAAAATGCGTGGAGCGTCGGAAAAATACGCGAGTTGGCGTGGGTGCTGTGGATGGTGATGGCAACTTGTGGAAAAAGTGTCGCGACGTTTGACGGAGTAGAAAAAAACCGTAGTTGGGAACCCCCTCCCCGGCAGACCGACAAGTAGCTGGTTGCACTGGGGCTACGTGATCGCATGCATGCAACTGCACCAAAGTGTGCGTACGTGTGGGCACGGCCAACGTAGGCCCCCACGCAAGGTTGGAACGAAAACGGACACAAAACGGACGTTGCGTCACGTCCGGGCAGTGTTTTTGCGATTTTGGACCTGGAAAACCCTAGAAAATGCGTGGAGCGTCGGAAAAATACGCGAGTTGGCGTGGGTGCTGTGGATGGTGATGGCAACTTGTGGAAAAAGTGTCGCGACGTTTGACGGAGTAGAAAAAAACCGTAGTTGGGAACCCCCTCCCCGGCAGACCGACAAGTAGCTGGTTGCACTGGGGCTACGTGATCGCATGCATGCAACTGCACCAAAGTGTGCGTACGTGTGGGCACGGCCAACGTAGGCCCCCACGCAAGGTTGGAACGAAAACGGACACAAAACGGACGTTGCGTCACGTCCGGGCAGTGTTTTTGCGATTTTGGACCTGGAAAACCCTAGAAAATGCGTGGAGCGTCGGAAAAATACGCGAGTTGGCGTGGGTGCTGTGGATGGTGATGGCAACTTGTGGAAAAAGTGTCGCGAGGTTTGACGGAGTAAAAAAAAACCCGTAGTTGGGAACCCCCTCCCCGGCAGACCGACAAGTAGCTGGTTGCACTGGGGCTACGTGATCGCATGCATGAAACTGCACCAAAGTGTGCGTACGTGTGGGCACGGCCAACGTAGGCCCCCACGCAAGGTTGGAACGAAAACGGACACAAAACGGACGTTGCGTCACGTCCGGGCAGTGTTTTTGCGATTTTGGACCTGAAAAACCCTAGAAAATGCGTGGAGCGTCGGAAAAATACGCGAGTTGGCGTGGGTGCTGTGGATGGTGATGGCAACTTGTAGAAAAAGTGTCGCGACGTTTGACGGAGTAGAAAAAAAACCGTAGTTGGGAACCCCCTCCCCGGCAGACCGACAAGTAGCTAGTTGCACTGGGGCTACGTGATCGCATGCATGCAACTGCACCAAAGTGTGCGTACGTGTGGGCACGGCCAACGTAGGCCCTCACGCAAGGTTGTAACGAAAACGGATACAAAACGGACGTTGCGTCACGTCCGGGCAGTGTTTTTGCGATTTTGGACCTGGAAAACCCTAGAAAATGCGTGGAGCGTTGGAAAAATACGCGAGTTGGCGTGGGTGCTGTGGATGGTGATGGCAACTTGTGGAAAAAGTGTCGCGAGGTTTGACGGAGTACAAAAAATAAATTATCTGGGAACCATATTTAAAAAAAAATTGTTTTCTGTTTGTATTTAAAAAAATCATATTTAATATTGTGATGTGACTTTACCTAACTGCCCGGCAGTTCACTGCGAGACAATGTACTACCTGGCAGTTATGTAGAGCCATATCATAATATAATATATGACCATGCATGGACTACCAGAGACGGCTATATAAACTGGTTGGGACATCCTTCGACGGCCGAGGTGGGACTAAATTTGAAGTGCAGCACGCCGACGCGAATCGCCGTGTCGTCTGGGGCCCGGCCCAATCATTGCGGACGGCAGTAGAGACACAGGAGACGCGGGCCTGACCGAATCTATCGTTATTAGCACCTGGCACGCCCGCCGCCGTATGCCCTCGTCACCCACGACGCCCTGCCCCAAGCCCTAACCCACGCCGCCATCTGCCCCCGATCCCCTGACCTCTTCAGCACGCCGCCGTCCTCTTCAGCACGCCGCCGTCGATCCACCCCTCTGGCCCCGTGACGCCGCTCCGCCGTCCGTCCGCCCCCGTTGGACAACACCTCATCCGTCGTCCGCCGATCGACAACACGCCATCCAACGTCACGGCCCCCTGCAGTTTCTGACGAAGGCGGCCGGGGTTTCACAGAGCACGTAGCCGGTGTCGCCGTCACCACCAACACCCCAGCCCCCCCCCCCCCCCCCCCCGCCACCGACGCCCGTACTGGTGGGAGGTAATTTTAATGTTTTTTGAACGGTTCATTCATCATGTTCATCATCTAGACATGAAAAGTAGCTAATATATTATTTGTTCCTATTCGTAGTGATGGAGGAGTACGGAGAGATTTTCTGTTCTGTTGAGAAGTGGTGTCTCCTCGTGAGCAAACTGACCTCTAGGCAAAAAAAACGATTTGCAAGCACTAGACTAGGACAAATGTTGATGATTCCTAGTGTGCTCATGCGCAAGTGTCTGCTAAAGTTTATTATTAAATCATACGCATTGGACAGAAAAAGGTTCATTATGCCATCAAGAAACGGTGCGATATCATTGCGCGCCGAAGATGTGTTGATATTTTTGGCCTAGTGAACAAGGGCAGAGATGCCATGAAAGCTTTAGGTAAAGGGGGGCTAAAGGCAAAAGTGAAGGTGCCGAGTCGTTTCATAGATTCGAGTACGAATGAAATAATGATAGACCAGCTTATACAGGACATCACTACTAGTGGATTGTATGATGATGATTTCCTGCGTCGAATTGTGTTGGTTCTTCTAGGCACAGTTCTTGCACCACACTCCACGGTAGAAGTTCCTAATTCTTTTTACAAGCTAGTGCACGATGTGGAGAGCATTAAATCATATAACTGGAACGCGTTTACTTTACGCGTTTGCGTCGATGGCATCATGAAGACTGTATCAGATCTGACGAAATTTACATGGCCGGTGGGAAACCTTGCCCTCATACAGGTAAATTGTATGTTATATAATTTATTTCGAACTATAGGCTGGAGTATTAAGATTGCTAATATATTTCATGTTCATGCAGTACATGTTTTGGGAGAAAGTGCAGCCACTTGATGACGACACATTTGATCCACTATCGCATGAGTATCCGCTGATGCTTAACTGGCCAGAAGTCGAGGCTATGAAGCGTGATGCGTACGACACATCGTACGGCCGCGGGAATGGGAGGGTAAGTATTTACTGTTTGCGTGCATGGACTTATGGAACGTTTTTCATGGTGAGTATTTTAACATGATTTAACATGGGACAGGTTGATGAC
Organism: Triticum aestivum; assembly: GCF_018294505.1. Lineage (NCBI taxonomy): Eukaryota > Viridiplantae > Streptophyta > Magnoliopsida > Poales > Poaceae > Triticum > Triticum aestivum. The sequence goes on from NC_057813.1 coordinate 599,654,246, forward strand.
ATAATAAGTGAGAAGCACAGACAGATGATAATCACTCAAGAGGGGAAATTCGTGGAGGAAGAATCTGAGCCAGTTGATGGAACAGGTCGTTCGCGGAAAAGGAAGGATAATAGAGACGAGGCTTCATCGAGCAAGGACACGACCTTAGATCAAATTATGAAAAGCATCAAAGATATGCAGAAAGAAATTCGCCTTGTCCCTAAAAAATGTGCTGAGGTAATTAGTGATGTGTTCTTCAAATTACATGACATTCTTTGCATGTACTTAATGCTTCCCATGTGTTATTGCAGATAGTACTGGAGGAGCTGGAGAACAAAGGTCTTGTCTTCAAGACAAACAGAGGGTTTACTGACGTTGAGTTTGTGGAGCATAGTGAGAACTAGATGAGGAGGTATGGTCCGTCAAAATATTTTCCAGATGTAAAATCAACTCCTGCAAAGGACGATATGGACAACGGGGTGGAGGCATCGTTCACCAATGGGAACGGGAAAAACTCCATACGTGAGAAAGGTATGCATCTCAACACACCCGGTACAGGAGATGAAGGGGACCCCTTCGTTATTGACGAGAATGGTAATTCAATTGACCCATCTTTTGCAACGGTAGACACAAATGACTTTCCAGCAGTTACTTCAACCCCCAAGAATATAAATGCACTGTCAGACGGGTCTAGCGCCGATAAATCTGAGGAGATTAGTTTGGATAGTTTGAACACACGTATAAAAAATGCGATAGAAAGTGGCACTGAGGAGAATGATGGGAAACGCAAGAGAAAAAAGTCAAAGTACGTTCTTTCACCATTTCAGCAGATCGGTGGACGTAAACATCCAAAGAAAAGTAAGTGTTATGTACTTTGATTTGAAGATATTTCAGTCCTTGCATGCACAATGTATTTACTCATTGTTTCATTATATTTTAGGTTTGTTTGGTATACGAGACGTTCTGATTAATACCGATTACATTACTCAGGATCACATAGAGGCCGCGAAAGTTTATATCCAGACACTATCAGACTCGGAGAAGCTTAGTAGGAAAACTGTCGTGCACATGATAGGAATTGCTGGGGAAACATGTACACCTGATATGCTTCAAGCCATCATTGCGAAAAAATGGTTGCATGGCGGTGTAAGTAGTACAACAATTATATGCAGTTGTACATGTCATATTTAATTTGTTTCTAAGAGGAGTATTGTTATTATGTTATTTTCAGGTCATCAATAGTTATTGCAAGCATATGCAGACCCATAATCATCGTGCTGACCGTCACATTTTATCATCTTGGGTGTCACACTGGCTTCTTCTTCGTGGTTAAGGAAAGGTTAAGAACTCCAAGCACCATTTTATGGAGCATTTCACAAACCAATCTAAAATGGTGTCTAGAGTTAATGATGAGTATTTCATTACAGATAAGGTACTTCACTTTTGTATGATCCTTCATAGTACATAACTATTTGTGTGTCCAAGAACTTGAATAAACTTTGTTGTAGGCGTACTTTCCTTTTCATGTGGAAGAAAATCACTGGATAACAATTCTCATGCACAACAAGAAAAAAGAGTTTCAAGTTTTAAATTCTACTGGTAAATGCAGCAAGGGAGTTCTTAAAAAAATAAGGCAGCTGGTAAGTTTCTTTCTTTACATTAAACAAGATAGATAGTAGTAATTAGTTATGTATTTCATATGAACTTCACATTTTTATTTCAGAGGGCAGAAATAGCTAAAGATACGTTGGAGGTGAACTTCCTTCTAGAAATGGAACATCCAGACGTATCTTCCTGGCCAATAAATGAGTACGATATGCCGTTACAAAAGGATGGGTATGTGCAACTGTTTAAGTTCTAAGTACTTCTCTTACACAGCGATGGCTGACTCGCGTTTTGTTGCAGAGTTTCGTGTGCTCTGTGTGTGGTGAAATGCATTCAAAACTGGAATGGAGATGAATGGATATTTGACTTTGATCAAGCCGAGGTGAATGCTTCAACGGGACGCATTCTAGCTGAAATACTTTTTTCAGAGTGCAACACGATGGAAACTATGAAAGAGAAGATTTTGAAGATCATGGAGAAGAAATTAGTGTGTTGATGGGTTTTTGATCGCAACTAAATAAACGTGCCGTTGACGGCACTAGGAACGATTTCGATATTATGACATTTTTTATTGTAATGGGCATGACTATGCACGTCCGCAACTAAATAAATGTGTCATCGTCGGTACTAGCTACAATATTTACTTGCTTATTTTCCCACTATATATGTTGAGCTGCTATGTGCTATATGCTTATGTGATGATGATGCCGCCTTCTGTTGTCTTAAAAGTTTCATACAAATGGAGGCGAACGGCTGCCACTATGTGCATATTAATTTGTGATGATAACGCCAGCAGCCGTGCTATATGCTATATGTTCAGCTGCTACGTGCAATATAAATTTGTGATGATATAAATGCAGGCGGACGCCTCCTCCTCTGTTACAGAAATTATGTTTAGGAAAAAAAACAGCCCAACCTTGCCTTGTGGACCCAGGGACTAAACTGACCCAAATCTAGCCCGACAGGCGACTCAGGCGGTCGGTCGGACCCCACAAGGGCCCACAAGGAGGTCCAACGGGGCTGAGAAGGAGCTTGTAACAGAGGAGTTCGAAACATACGGCCGACGCGGCTATTTAAGCCGGTCGGTGCGCCTTTCTGCTTCTGAGGTGGGACTAAACAAGTGATGCGGTCGAGTGAACGCTGACGATCCTCCATTTCTACGAAGTCGCCGGCCGGCCCATGTCGGCCCAATACGACAGGCCCAGTATCGCCTCTCCCCGGCCCAGTCACCGTCGCCTCGCGCGCCCGACGTAGGAGTTTAGTCCCACCTCGGAAGCTGACAGGGGTGAGGACCAGCTTAAATAAGCCGCCGTGGTACACAGGTCGAACTCCTGTGCTACTACTGCTTGATGTCGACGCCCCGTTGGACCCGGCTGCTGGGCCCTTGTTGGGCTTTATATGGACCTCCCGAGTTGCCTGGTCATATATATATCCCAACTTGCGGTCCAGCTGCCGGTCGGGCATTTTTTTGCACAACGACGGACGGCTTTGTTTTTGTGCACAACGACAGTCGGGTATTTTTTTGCAACAGAAACAGTAACTAAAACGCAATATATTAGAACTGTGACAAATAACATAGCAGTACAAATAACATGACAATTCTGTAAACAAATAAGATGTGTCATATCACATATGTTCACATAAATATTTTCATCCCACATAAACAAAACGAGACACAGAGTTTGCTGCCACACAAGTACGAACAAGAAACACCATAGTTTATTCGGACTAGACTCGTGCAACCATTTTTATTCTTTCAACATAGCAAGATGCTTCTCTACGCCCAATTCCTGAACATAACATAAAAAAATGGGTGAGAAAATATTGTTTGCAAAACCTAAGTACCAACATAACAAAAAATAAAAAAATAGCATCTTACTTCTCGTTTTTTTACATGTAGCCTTGTTATGACCTGGTTGACTACACAGACTGCACAAAGGACCACTTTTTTTCTCTGTAAAATCTTTTGGCCTACCATTCTTTGTAACATCGGGGCCCCCCTTTGACCGCCCCTTCTTAGGTGCACCCTTCGTCGAAACTTTCTCAGGATCACCAATACCAGGCTCAACTTGTTGCGCTTGACTTGCCTCCTTCTTAAGCTTAGCATACCTTCTACTTCCTATAAGTTCCTCCTCTGGTATCTTTTTCTGCGCTATTATGTTGTCCAGACACTTCATCAACTCGTCAAACAAGAAGGGATCATTTGCTGCAACATGAGCTGCCTCTGCGGTTTTTATGCTTATTTGACTATACCGGTCTCTCTCTAATGGCCCTGACCAACCCCACCCAAACATATCACTCTTCCGCTGCACAGGCAAACCATCTCTCGCATTTTTTGACAACCGATGAAGGACACAACACTTTGGTATTTCAGTTATGCTCAGATGATGGAGAACAAAAAGAATGTGTTTGCATGGCAGGCCTTTCCGAACCATCCTAAGACAACTGCATGTTATTGTTTCTTCTGAGTTACCTGGTTCATAAACAACATTGTACATGAACTTGTGGTTATCCTTCCATGTCACCATATATGTCTGACGCTCAATTCCCACGAGCGTCTCAAATATCTCCAGCTGACCCATCTTGTGCAAATCATCTTGCAGGATGTAAAAATTAGCAGGTGTGAATACTTTGGCGGCATGCTCCTCAAGTGCCTTATATTCAGTAACCGACGGTGGTTCTTTTTGGTGTGCCTCACAGTCATCGTACGCCTCATTCTCACGCAGGCGAACTATACAGTTCTCATAATGCACAACCAAATCAACTATTGTCATACCGTAGTCCAGGTGTAGGTGAAGGCAGGAGTTGAGGCTTTCGCTTCTCTGGTTACTTCGCATACCAAGGAAAAAACCATCAGAAAGATATGAAGCTGCCCAAAGTCTCTTCTTCCTGTACATCCTGTCAAGCCACTCTTTAGTTCTATCTGTCTTCCACTTATTATAGAAAGCGGTCCATCTCTGCTCAAAGTTCGCTTGAGAGGTGGCATAGTATAGGAGCGATCTGAACTCATCCAGTGACTTGTAATGCAGGTGCCTCTGCATATTTTTCTCGATATGCCAGGAGCAAAGACGATGGAAAACATCTGAAAGCACAGTCCGAATAGCCCGGATCATTGCAGCGTCACCATCTGTGATTATTGACTTTGGCTTCACCTGACAGTTTGCCTTCATAAATGTCTGCAACAGCCACACATATGTCGCTTCCGTCTCGTCAGCAATTATGGCACATCCAAACACTGTGGTGCAACGGTGGTTGTTAACTCCGACAAAGGGGACGAACGGCATACCATACCTGTTCATCTTATACGTGCTATCAAACACAACCACATCTCCGTAGTCCTGATAGTCCCTTCGCGACTGTGTATCACACCAAAACATACTCTTCAGTCGCCCTTCCTTGTCACGCACATACTCAAAAAAAAACTCAGGGTCCTTCTCCTTCCTGCTCCTCATGATGCCAACTGCCGTCTCTGCGTCACCTTTTGCATTGAGCTTCACTTTTTCTCTACAACAAAGATTGTAAATATCCCTCCTGATAAGCCCGCACTTATCGTACGAACCGTATCTGCTGATAAAGTTGTCCATTATTATATGCTTTCTTATCCCGGCAGCTTCCAACGCCAATATCTCTGCCCTCGTGCCTTCTCCAATCCGTTTGTGAGACCACAGAAAACAAACCTCGTCGGGCCTAGCCATCGCGTGGTTGTGATCATCCACGAATGACGCGACGAACCAAACACCACGTTCTCTGTCTAGCTTCACCACCATATGTGCACCGCAATCGCAACGAGTCTCCGGTCTAAGCCTGCGCTTGCGGCCCTCCATGGTTATAAACTTGCTCTGCCTTCTACCTGCCCTGGAGCAAAGAAATCTCCGGTACCGTATCATTCCTGAAGCACCTCGTTTGACCTTCTGTTTTCTGATGCTAAACCCGTTCTCTTTGGCGTGATTGTTATAGAATATGTATGCATCACCTTGCGACCAAAAGGTCATAGCCATCACCTTCCAATGTGTATCCACCATTTGCTGCTGCCTTCGAGCCTCCTCAATGTCGATCTCTCCCTCATCGTGATCACCGCTAATACCATCTGACTCCTCCTACAAAATTCATATGAAATGTATATGTTAATTACTATCATTTAATTCACAATATTCATTCATGTACAACATCCATCTACGAACCTGGCTCAAGTTATCCGCGAATGATTCCTGTAAACTATTTTCCACATTGTCAACATCCACATCTTCCTGCAAATTTTTACACATAGATAAATAGTTAGCCATGGCATACATTGCACGTTAAAAGATGAAATCAAAATATACGGCACTTACGTTTTCACTATTTGCGCCATGTTCATTATGATCAAAATCCTCCGGAGGCAAGATATCAAAAGACGATACGGAATCGTTGTCGCTGCTGTCATCATCCTCATTAAAAATTTCGTTATCATTCCGAGTCGCCTTATTAGTACCATTATCATCCCCCGTCAATGCGGTTTGTTCATCCATGGCAACACGCCTAACTGACCAAACTGCATAACATTGTTAATTCATCATGTGTTAAGTTTCTACTGTGGATCATGCCCAAGTGCAACTCTATCTGCCTACAACATGCGGTCCTACGGGGAGGCGCCGCTGCGACAGCATGTTTACTCAACCATAAACCCTAGGTCACTACGTGTGACTCATATCAACTAGCATGCTAGGTTTAGACGAGGAGATTAGATGGCAAACCTTGGGCTGCGGAGTAGACATCGGCGACGTGCAAGACGAGGGTTAGATGGAAGACGCCGGCGACGTGGAAGACGAGGGCCGCGGTCTAGACGTCGCGGACGTAGGTCGTCGCAGGGCCGGATCCGCGGCTTCCGGACGACAGCGCGGTCAGTCGCAGCCGACAAGCCGTCCGATGGTGACGTGCAACACGAGGGTTAGATGGAAGACGACGGCGACGTGGAAGACGAGGGCCGCGGTGTAGACGTCGTCGGCGTACGTCGACGCGGGACGGATCCGCGGCGACGTTCAGATGCGGCGTCGGATGGGGACCAGTCGGCGGCGATCGCACAGTTGGAAAATGGGCGTGATCGACGTGCGTGATCGTCGGGCGAGCGAGAAGATCGTGTAGCTGATTTTTCCTCTACACGCGCGGCGGTTTTTTTTGTTTTTTTTCATTCGTCAAGGTATACAGACGTCGGTCTATACGGTATGATAGGAGGTGGGCATACGTTTCTTCCGTATGACCATTATGCCCTTCTACGTTTTGTGGGGGCGGGGGGGTCTACCGTATGACCATAATGCCCTTCTTGGCTTTTGGGACTCTAGTGCAGGAATCCAGTGATCTCCACATCCACTTTCCGGCCGAGTAAGATTTGCTAGCTCTCTTTAGTTTATAACCTCTCTTTGTTTCTCTCTTTTCCGAACATTTCCTAGTCTTATTAAACTTTCTCTTGTCCTCCATTAGGTTATCGTGATGACTTCTCTTCCTTTTTCGCACTACTAGTAGTAGTAACCAAGCGATCAAAGTGGGGCTGACCGGATAATACGGTTAGGGTTGATGGGAACAATAATGGAGCCACGGAATTTTGCGAAATTGAGGAGTAGGGACGGGACCCTGTCACATTCACCCACTCTACCCATGTACTCCTACGGGTCTGCTAAGCTACCATCTATCTACACATGTCGGGAGATGGGCATAATTTCACATGCCTTTAGTTTCAGCACCCCCCCCCCCCTTTTAATTGTTCCTCTCATTTCTTCCTGATTCCTTGTCCCATCTTCCATTGCAGACGCGGGAAAGCAGAAGCTATTCCATTGGAGAAAGTGGAGGCAATCAAGATACTAGTTGCCTGCATCTTTGGGACTCGGCTCCCCTGACGTACTGCAGGGCGCAGTTGGGTCACTGACAGGTGGGCTAACTTGCTTTTGGGCCCACCTGTCAGTGGCCCAACTGCGCCCTGCAGTACGTCAGAGGAGCCTCGTCCGCATCTTTGTACATGCGGCCCTACCTAACTACAACGATTGATCGATGCTGCCGCGTGGCCGTACGGTCTTCGCATTGAAATGATTGATGATGACATGATATGGCAATCCTAAAGCACAAATTTTTTCAGGCCACTTCTGACACCCCCCCCCCTCCCCAAAGTTACTTCAGAATTCATTTTCTAAGCAAAAATATAATAAAATACACCAGATACTTCATAGTCACAGGGCACTAAGACATTGTACCAAAAAAACCAGGGCACAGAGACATTTTTGCCATTGTGGCTGTGGTGAGCAGTCCTGGTCACCTAGCCCACCATCCCATATACATGACTCTCATCAGTGAGCCATGGTAAATTAAAGGTGGATAGGATAAGTGCTGTGGTGTGGTGTTTGTCCACGATCCTGCTCTCACATCTCACAAAGCAGCCTGATATGCTTCCGGCACATTGAGACCATGGTTTATATATAAAACTGTGGGATAATCCCTGGTTTTCAGTAGCTTTCCAGGCATGCACCAACGCTAGCTAGCTCGGTAGTAGATCCAAGAAGTCTAGTGGTTATCATATCATACGGACAGAAGAACAAATCTGTGCCATCTTTGCTGGGTGTTGTCTGTCCCTTGGTTAATCGGCTTTCAGGGAGGAATAAATTAAGTTCCGTGTAGTGGCGTAGAAGTTACTCCCTCCGTCCCAAAATATAAAAACGTTTTTAATACTAGCATAGTGTCAAAAATGTTCTTACATTCTGGGACAGAGGGAGTAGCTATGTCATGTCATGTCATGTGGTACATCCATTTGTGCAGTACTAAAGGATCGATCAAGTGGTTAGCATGAGCTGTACTACGTGTAGGAACTAGGAACAAAAGACATTTCTTCCTTTGGTGGAGCGAGTTAAAATTCCTCGCATCAATGACCTTTTCATTGTCAAACGATGTTTTGTCCCATTCCTTTCAACCATATATTCACCTTTCGACTAAAGAAGAAGACGGCTTTCTAATTGCATTAGGTTCAGAAGTGACGCTTGTCTTGTGTATCATTGTTAGGTGAATCTGCTTTGTGAAAGGCCATTCACCTGTGACCGCTTGATTTCAAATGGCATGTCTGGTCGAATGGCTAAACTTTTCTCATTTTTCATGCAAAGACATTCGCTAGCCTCGCTGGAGAAAGTTACGCCTGATAAAAATAAATACATTATTATAGGTGCTTAATTGTACTACCTCTGTTCTACATAGATGACTTGCTCAAAAACACCCAGCTTAACTTTTTTATAATTTTATAATGGCCAACGAGATGAAACATTGTTTGACACTGAAAAGGTCATTGATGCCATTTGCTTCCTAACGGACGGAGTACTGCTACTATACATAAGGCCAATGTAAAAGTTTTGGAGGAATTTCCGATGGTAAAAGCGTCGAATTGCACCTTGCCACAATCATGTAAAAGATTGTGATAAACCTTTAAATAAACTCCAGGAGTACTACACATATGCCTCTGAGAATTTTGCAAACTTAATTGGGGGCTAACTCCTCTCTAGCTTTCCCTTCCTGTCTATATATAGCCGAATCCACAAAGCCAGGTGCACACTAAGCTATAATAACCAAGCTTTGGCAGCCAACACCAATCCACACGTACGTGAACCACTGAAAAATCTTTGGAAACAAGGGCCTTTTCAATAATAGCAGTAAGCATCGGCGTGGTGGCTCCCCTGTCTGCTTCCCTCACTTTTATTTATTTATTTTGCTACTAGATGAATGGAGGAATCATGGTGTGATTTTTTTTCTTTGACAGGAATCACGCTGTGAAGTTGACGGATGAGAAGGGGACAGATGAGAAGAAATGTCGTGGTACCATGAGGGACCGTGGACACGCAAGAAAAAGAAGTGGACATACGATAAGGCTAGGGTGAGGCTGATGGTTAACTATATCTCGGTTATCTTTTTGCCGGCTGTGCGATTAAAGGGGCCGGCGAATCACAAGCACTCGTGCTAAACAGGACAAATGTGCATGATTGTGACACCTAGAGGAGCTTGAAAGGCAACGGGAAATTGACATCAGCTACCTGTAGACATAATTTCAAATAGCCAGCTATAGTCCCGCTATAGCTGTTTGAGCATGTTGCCGCTAAATCATTTCATGCACAATTTGCCGCTATAGCCTCGCTATAGCCCGCTATAGCCCAGCTATAGTTGTTTTTAAGGGTTGCCGCTATATGCCATAGCCTGCTATTTAAAACATTGCCTGTAGATGATATTGACATACTAATATATTTAGTTTAGTCAACAACGATTCTATTTCGGCAAAGGGAGCTGCAGACAAAATACATGCACTAATGAGTGCATATTTGACAATGCATATGGCTATTCATATGAAAATGGAAGCCAACCGATATGGCACCAGGTGTGCTAACCACTCTGTGCATGAAAAGATAATCAGAAATGACAATGAATGGAACACTCTTTATTCGATGATCTTATATGTGATCAGTATTTTCTGTTGGAACGAAGGAAGGACCGTAAGAGAAAAGGTTCCAATTCTGTAGCGATTAATTATATTTGGTGTTGATGACTATCTACACCCGATCTGAATCGCCCGAGGTGGCAGTTGAGGGGTACCACATGTTACTCGGAAAACAACGAGAGGGAGGAGTATACCACCATCTTATGATGTGCAATTAAACGTTGCCTTTAAGCAAATGGTCATGTATATATGAATGAAAACTTCAAAGCCTACACGTCTCTGGGCTAAGCTGTCCCAACACCGAATCAGGTGTACTGAATTTTAGCCGTCAAATCCTTTTTCTTTCTCGAGCTTATGTGCAATTTAAACAAACGAAAGAACAAAAACTAGAAGTCAATGCTCGTGTATGTAGATAAAGCTTGATACAGCTAAGTTTGTTCCCTTTTCCAAAACAAGACTAAACCTCAAACCAGTCCTGCATATTATTACGGGCAACGGCATATTTGTACTCCCTCCGTTCGGAATTACTTGTCATAAAAATGGATGTATCTACAACTAAAATACATCTAGATACATTCATTTCTTCGACGAGTAATTCCGAACAGAGGGAGTAGTATACAAACCTGGACGCCCATGTATATAAAAAGTGACAACGAGGATGACATATTGCAGCTTCGAAATGTCAAGCCAATAGATGTGATATTTGTGTTGGATATTTGATGGATATTTGTATTGGATGACATTCATCATGTAACAGTCACAATCTAGAGCGACACAAAACTAGCTTCAATTCATCAATGTAATGTAGGCATGTATTGAAGGAAATATGACCTAGAGGCAATAATAAAGTTATTATTTATTTTCCTATTTCATGATAAATGTTTATTATTCATGCTAGAATTATAAACCGGAAACTTGATACATGTGTGAATACATAGACAAACAGAGTGTCACTAGTATGCCTCTACTTGACTAGCTCGTTGAATCAAAGATGGTTAAGTTTCCTAGCAATAGACATGATTTGTCATTTGATTAACGGGATCACATCATTAGGAGAATGATGTGATTGACTTGACCCATTCCGTTAGATTAGCACTTGATCGTTTAGTATGTTGCTATTGATTTCTTCATGACTTATACATGTTCCTATGACTATGAGATTATGTAACTCCCGCTTACCGGAGGAACACTTTGTGTGCTACCAAACGTCACAACGTAACTGGGTGATTATAAAAGGTGCTCTACAGGTGTCTCCAAAGTTACTTGTTGAGTTGACATATTTTGAGATTAGGATTTGTCACTCCGATTGTCGGAGAGGTATCTCTGGGCCCTCTCGGTAATGCACATCACTATAAGCCTTGCAAGCAATGTAGCTAATGAGTTAGTTACGGGATGATGCATTACGTAACGAGTAAAGAGACTTGCCGGTAACGAGATTGAACTAGGTATTGAGATACTGACGATTGAATTTCGGGCAAGTAACATACTGGTGACAAAGGGAACAACGTATGTTGTTATGCGGTTTGACCGATAAAGATCTTCGTAGAATATGTAGGAGCCAATATGAGCATCCAGGTTCCGCTATTGGTTATTGACCGGAGACGTGTCTCGGTCATGTCTCCATAGTTCTCGAACCCGTAGGGTCCGCACGCTTAAAGTTAGATGACAGTTATATTATGAGATTATGAGTTTTGATGCACCGAAACTTGTTCGGAGTTCTGTATGTGATCACGGACATGACTAGGAGTCTCAAAATGGTCGAGACATGAATATCGATATATTGGACGACTATATTTGGACATCGGAAAGGTTCCGGATGAGATTGGGACAATACCGGAGCTCCGGGAGGTTACCGGAACCCCCCGGGAGGTATATGGGCCTTAATGGGCCTTAGTGGAAAGGAGGGGAAAGGAGCAAGGGGGGGCAAGCCCAATCCTAATTGGGAAGGGGGCCGGCCCCCTTTCCTTCCTCCCTCCTTCCTCTTCCTTCCCTCTCCCTCTCCAAATAGGAAAGGGAGGAGTCCTACTCCCGGTGGGAGTAGGACTTCCCCCCTTGGGCGTGCCTCCTCCCCCTGGCCGGCCCCCCCTCCACTCCTTTATATATGGGGGAGGGGGGCACCCCATAGACACAACAATTGATCATTGATCTCTTAGCCGTGTGCGGTGCCCCCCTCCACCATAGTCCTCCTCGATAATATCGTAGCGGTGCTTAGGCGAAGCCCTATGACGGTAGAACATCATCATCGTCACCACGCCGTCGTGGTGACGGAACTCTCCCTCGACACTTGGCTGGATCGGAGTTCGAGGGACGTCATCGAGCTGAACGTGTGCAAGAACTTGGAGGTGCCGTGCTTTCGGTGCTTGATCGGTCGGGCCGTGAAGACGTACGACTACATCAACCGCATTGTGCTAACGCTCCCGCTTTCGGTCTACGAGGGTACGTGGACACACACTCCCCTCTCGTTGCTATGCATCACCATGATCTTGCGTGTGCATAGGAATTTTTTTGAAATTACTACGTTCCCCAACAGTGGCATCCGAGCCTAGGTTTTATGCGTTGATGTTATATGCACGAGTAGAACACAAGTGATTTATGGGCGATACAAGTTATATTGCTTACCAGCATGTCATATTTTGGTTTGGCGGTATTGTTGGATGAAGCGGCCCGGACCGACATTACGCGTACGCTTACGTGAGACTGGTTCTATCGACGTGCTTTGCACACAGGTGGCTGGCGGGTGTCAGTTTCTCCTACTTTATTGAACCGAGTGTGGCTACGCCTGGTCCTTGAGAAGGTTAAAACAACACTAACTTGACGAACTGTCGTTGTGGTTTTGATGCGTAGGTAAGAACAGTTCTTGCTCAACCCGTAGCAGCCACGTAAAACTTGCAACAACAAAGTAGTGGACGTCTAACTTGTTTTTGCAGGGCATGTTGTGATGTGATATGGTCAAGACGTGATGCTATATTTTATTGTATGAGATGATCATGTTTTGTAACCGAGTTATCGGCAACTGGCAGGAGCCATATGGTTGTCACTTTATTGTATGCAATGCAATCGCCCTGTAATTGCTTTACTTTATCACTAAGCGGTAGCGATAGTCGTAGAAGCAATAGTTGGCGAGACGACAACGATGCTACGATGGAGATCAAGGTATCGCGCCAATGACGACGGTGATCATGACGGTGCTTCGGAGATGAAGATCACAAGCACAAGATGATGATGGCCATATCATATCACTTATATTGATTGCATGTGATGTTTATCTTTTATGCATCTTATCTTGCTTTGATTGACGGTAGCATTATAAGATGATCTCTCACTAAATTTCAAGATAAAAGTGTTCTCCCTGAGTATGCACCGTTGCCAAAGTTCGTTGTGCCCAGACACCATGTGATGATCGGGTGTGATAAGCTCTACATCCATCTACAACGGGTGCAAGCCAGTTTTGCACATGCAGAATACTCAGGTTAAACTTGACAAGCCTAGCATATGCAGATATGGCCTCGGAACACCGGAGACTGAAAGGTCGAGCGTGAATCATATAGTAGATATGATCAACATAGTGATGTTCACCATTGAAAACTACTCCATCTCACATGATGATCGGACAAGATTTAGTTGATTTGGATCACGTGATCACTTAGATGATTAGAGGGATGTCTATCTAAGTGGGAGTTCTTTAAGTAATATGATTAATTGAATTTTAATTTATCATGAACTTAGTCTTGATAGTATTTTGCAAATTATGTTGTAGATCAATAGCTCGCGTTGTTGCTTCCCTATGTTTTATATGTGTTCCTAGAGAAAACTAAGTTGAAAGATGGTAGTAGCAATGATGCAGACTGGGTCCGTGATCTGAGGTTTATCCTCATTGCTGCACAGAAGAATTATGTCCTTGATGCACCGCTAGGTGACAGACCTATTGCAGGAGCAGATGCAGACGTTATGAATGTTTGGCTAGCTCAATATGATGACTACTTGATAGTTTAGTGCACCATGCTTAACGGCTTAGAATCGGGACTTCAAAGACGTTTTGAACGTCATGGACCATATGAGATGTTCTAGGAGTTGAAGTTAATATTTCAAGAAAATACCCGAGTTTAGAGATATGAAGTCTCCAACAAGTTCTATAGCTAAAAGATGGAGGAGAATTGCTCAACTAGTGAGCATGTGCTCAGATTTTCGGGGCACTACAATCGCTTGAATCAAGTGGGAGTTAATCTTCCAGATAAGATAGTGATTGACAGAGTTCTCTAGTCACCATCACCAAGTTACTAGAACTTCGTGATGAACTATAGTATGCAAGGGATGACGAAAACGATTCCTGAGCTTTTTGTGATGTTGAAATCGACGAAGGTAGAAATCAAGAAAGAGCATCAAGTATTGATGATTGACAAGACCACTATTTTCAAGAAAAAGGGCAAAGGGAAAGAAAGGGAACTTCAAGTAGAATGGCAAGCAAGTTGTCACTCCCGAGAAGAAGCCCAAAGCTGGACCAAAGCCTGAAACTGAGTGCTTGTACTGCAAAGAAAATGGTCACTGGAAGCGGAAATGCCCTGAATATTTGGTAGATAAGAAGGATGGCTGAACAAGGGTATATTTGATATACAAGTTATTGATGTGTACCTTACTAGTGTTTATAGTAACCCCTGGGTATTTGATACTTGTTCGGTTGCTAAGATTAGTAACTCAAAACAGGAGTTACAAAATAAACAGAGACTAGTAGAGGGTGAAGTGACGATGTGTGTTGGAAGTGGTTCCAAGATTGATATGATCATCATCGCACACTCCCTATATTTTCGAGATTAGTGTTAAACCTAAATAAATGTTATTTGGCGTTTGCGTTGAGCATTAATATGATTTGATCATGTTTATTGCAAAACGATTATTCATTGAAAGTCAGAGAATAATTATTGTTCTGTTTACATGAATAAAACCTTCGATGGTCATACACCCAATGAAAATAGTTTGTTGGATCTCGATCGTAGTGATACACATATTCATAATATTGATGCCAAAAGATGCAAAGTTGATAATGATAGTGCAACTTATTTGTGGCACTACCGTTTGGGTCATATCGGTGTAAAGCGCATGAAGAAACTACATAAAGATGGACTTTTGGAATCACTTGGTTATGAATCATTTGATGATTGCGAACTGTGCCTTTTGGGCAAGATGACTAAAACTCCGTTCTCCGGGACAATGGAACAAGCTACTGACTTGTTGGAAATAATACATACCGATGTATGCACTCCAATGTGTGTTGATGCTCGTGGCGGGTATCGTTATTTTCTGACCTTCACAGATGATTTGAGCAGATATGAGTATATCTAGTTATTGAAGCACAAGTCTGAAACATTTGAAAAGTTCAAAGAATTTCAGAGTGAAGTGGAGAATCATCGTAACAAGAAAATAAAGTTTCTACGATCTGATCGTGGAGGAGAATATTTGAGTTACGAGTTTGGCCTTCATTTAAAACAATGTGGAATAGTTTCACAGCTCACGCCACATGGAACACCACAGCATAATGGTGTGTCCGAACATTGTAACCGCACTTTATTGGATATGGTGCGATCTATGATGTATCTTACCGATTTACCACTATCGTTTTGGGGTTATGCATTAGAGACAGCTGCATTCACTTTAAATAGGGCACCATCAAAATCCGTTGAGATGACGCCTTATGAACTGTGGTTTGGCAAGAAACCAAAGTTGTCGTTTCTTAAAGTTTGGGGCTGCGATGCTTATGTGAAAAAGCTTCAACCCAATAAGCTCGAACCCAAATCGGAGAAATGTGTCTTCATAGGATACCCAAAGGAAACTGTTGGGTACACCTTCTATCACAGATCCGAAGGCAAGACATTTGTTTTCAAGAATGGATCCTTTCTAGAGAAGGAGTTTCTCTCGAAAGAAGTGAGTGGGAGGAAAGTAGAACTTGATTAGGTAACCGTACCTGCTCCTTTATTGGAAAATAGTTCATCACGGAAACCGGTTCCTGTGACGACTACACCAATAAGTGAGGAAGCTAATGATGTTAATCATGAAACTTCAGATCAAGTTACTACAGAACCTCGTAGGTCAACCAGAGTAAGATCCGCACCAGAGTGGTACGGAAATCCTATTCTGGAGGTCATGTTACTTGACCATGATAAACCTACAAACTATGAGGAAGCGATGATGAGCCCAAATTCCGTGAAATGACTTAAGGCTATGAAACCTGAGATAGGATCCATGTATGAGAACAAAGTGTGGACTTTGGTTGACTCGCCCGATGATCGGCAAGCCATAGAGAATAAATGGATCTTCAAGAGGAAGACGGACGCTGATAGTTGTGTTACTATCTACAAAGCTCGACTTGTCGCAAAAAGTTTTTCAACAAGTTCAAAGTGTTGAATACGATAAGATTTTCTCACTCATATTGATGCTTAATTCTGTCCGAATCATGTTAGCAATTGCCGCATTTTATGAAATCTGGCAAATGGATGTCAAAACTACATTCCTTAATGGATTTCTTAAAAAAGAATTGTATATGATGCAACCAGAAGGTTTTGTCAATCCGAAAGGTGCTAACAAAGTGTGCAAGCTCCAGTAATCCATCTATGGACTGGTGCAAGCATCTCAGAGTTGGAATATACGCTTTGATGAGTTGATCAAAGCATATAGTTTTATACAGACTTTTGGAGAAGCCTGTATTTACAAGAAAGTGAGTGGGAACTCTGTAGCATTTCTAAAACTATATGTATATGACATATTGTTGATTGGAAATGATATAGAAATTCTGGATAGCATAAAAGGATACTTGAATAAGAGTTTTTTAAAGAAAGACCTCGGTGAAGCTACTTACACATTGAGCATCAAGATCTATAGAGATAGATCAAGACGCTTGATAAGATTTTTCAATGAGCACATACCTTGATATGATTTTGAAGTAGTTCAAAATGGAATAGTCAAAGAAGGAGTTCTTGCCTGTGTTGAAAGGTGTGAAGTTGAGTAAGACTCAAAAATCCCGACCACAGTAGAAAATAGAAAGAGAATGAAAGTCATTCCCTATGCCTCAGTCATAGGTTCTATAAAGTATGCCATGCTATGGACCAGACCTATTGTATACCCTGCCTTGGTTTGGCAAGGGAGTACAATAGTAATCTAGGAGTAGATCACTGGACATTGGTCAAAATTATCCTTAGTGGAATAAGGATATGTTTCTCGATTATGGAGGTGACAAGAGGTTCGTCGTAAAGGTTACGTCGATGCAAGTTTTGACACTGATCCAGATGACTCTAAGTCTCAATCTGGATACATATTGAAAGTGGGAGCAATTAGCTAGAGTAGCTCCATGCATAACATTGTTGACATAGAAATTTGCAAAATACATACAGATCTGATTTTGGCAGACCCGTTGACTAAACATCTCTCACAAGCAAAAACATGATCATACCTTAGTACTCTTTGGGTGTTAATCACATAGCGATGTGAACTAGATTATTGACTCTAGTAAACCCTTTGGGTCTTGGTCACATGACGATATGAACTGTGGGTGTTAATCACATACAGATGTGAACTATTGGTGTTAAATCACATGATGATGTGAACTAGATTATTGACTCTAGTGCAAGTGGGAGACTGAAGGAAATATGCCCTAGAGGCAATAATAAAGTTATTATTTATTTCCTTATTTCATGATAAATGTTTATTATTCATGCTAGAATTTTATTAACCGGAAACTTGATACATGTGTGAATACATAGACAAACAGAGTGTCACTAGTATGCCTCTACTTGACTAGCTCATTGAATCAAAGATGGTTAAGTTTCCTAGCCATAGACATGATTTATCATTTGATTAACGGGATCACATCATTAGGATAATGATGTGATTGACTTGACCCATTCCGTTAGCTTAGCACTTGATTGTTTAGTATGTTGCTATTGCTTTCTTCATGACTTATACAGGTTCCTATGACTATGAGATTATGTAACGCCTGCTTACCGGAGGAACACTTTGTGTGCTGCCAAACGTCACAACGTAACTGGGTGATTATAAAGGTGCTCCACAGGTGTCTCCAAAGGTACTTGTTGAGTTGACATATTTCGAGATTAGGATTTGTCACTCCGATTGTCGGAGAGGTATCTCTGGGCCCTCTCGGTAATGCACATCACTATAAGCCTTGCAAGCAATGTAGCTAATGAGTTAGTTACGGGATGATGCATTACGTAACGACTAAAGAGACTTGCCGGTAACAAGATTGAACTAGGTATTGAGATACCGACAATCGAATCTCGGGCAAGTAACATACCGATGACAAAGGGAACAACGTATGTTGTTATGCGGTTTGACCGATGAAGATCTTCGTAGAATATGTAGGAGCCAATATGAGCATCCAGGTTCCGCTATTGGTTATTGACCGGAGACGTGTCTCGGTCATGTCTACATAGTTCTCAAACCCGTAGGGTCCGCACGCTTAAAGTTAGATGACAGTTATATTATGAGTTTATGAGTTTTGATGTACTGAAGGTTGTTCGGAGTTCCGTATGTGATCACGGACATGATGAGGAGTCTCGAAATGGTCGAGACATGAAGATCGATATATTGGACGACTATATTTGGACACCAGAAAGGTTCCGGATGAGATTGGGACAATACCGGAGCTCCGGGAGGTTACCGGAACCCCCCGGGAGGTATATGGGCCTTAATGGGCCTTAGTGGAAAGGAGCAAGGGAGTGGGCGCGCCCCCAAGCCCAATCCGAATTGGGAAGGGGGCCGGCCCCTCTTTCCTTCCTCCCTCCTTCCTCTTCCTTCCCTCTCCCTCTCCAAATAGGAAAGGGAGGAGTCCTACTCCCGGTGGGAGTAGGACTTCCCCCCTTGGGCGCGCCTCCTCCCCTTGGCCGGCCCCCTCCTCCACTCCTTTATATACGGGGGAGGGGGGCACCCCATAGACACAACAATTGATCATTGATCTCTTAGCCGTGTGCGGTGCCCCCCTCCACCATAGTCCTCCTCGATAATATCGTAGCGGTGCTTAGGTGAAGCCCTGCGATGGCAGAACATCATCATCGTCACCAAGCCGTCGTGCTGACGAAACTCTCCCTCGACACTCGGCTGGATCGAAGTTCGAGGGACGTCATCGAGCTGAACGTGTGCAAGAACTCGGAGGTGCCGTGCTTTCGGTGCTTGATTGGTCGGGCCGTGAAGACGTACAACTACATCAACCGCGTTGTGCTAACGCTTCCGCTTTCGGTCTATGAGGGCACATGGACACACTCTCCCCTCTCGTTGCTATGCATCACATGATCTTGCATGTGCGTAGGATTTTTTTTGAAATTACTACGTTCCCCAACATGTATTTCGTATATAGTCATGCGTGCTTATAATAGAAACTTGCATGACATCTTTTGTTCTACCCTCCCGTGGCAGCAGGGTTCATCAGGAAACTAAGGGATATTAATGCCTCCTTTTAAAAGAGAATCGAAACAAAGCATTAACACATAGTGAATACATGAACTCCTCAAACTACGGTAATCACCGTAAAGAATCCTAATTATTGTCACATTGGGGTATGCGGATCATAACACGTAATAGGTGCGTATAACTTGCAAGATAGGATCAAGAACTCAAATATATTCATAAAAACATAAATGGTTCAGATCTGAAATCTTGGCACTCGGGCCCTAGTGACAAGAATTAAGCATAGCAAAGTCATAACTAACATCATTCTCAGAACATGGTGGATACTAGGGATCAAGCCCTAACAAATTGACTCGATTACATGACAAATCTCATCCAACTCCATCACCGTCTAGCAAGCCTACGAAGGAATTACTCACCCCCGGCGATGAGCATCATGAAATTGGTGATGAAGTAGGGTTGGTGACGATGATGTCGATGAATCCCCCTCTCCGGAGCCCCGAACGGATTCCAGCTCAGCCCTCTCGATGAAGAACAGGAGGTGCCGACGGCTCCGTATTGTAGAACGCGATAAAACTTCTTCTCTTGTTTTTTTCTCAGGACATAGGAATTTATAGGCTTGATATTAGGGTCAGCGGAGCCACGTGGCCCCACAAGGTACTTGGGCGCACCGGGGGGGGGGGGGGGGGGCTGTGCCCAAGTGCCTCATGGGCCACTGGTGGGTTCCATCTTGTGGATCTTCAGTCCAGTATTCTTTTATGTATTCCATAAAAAATCTCCAAAAAGTTTTGTCCAATTCTGAGAACGTTTATTTCCGCACAAAAACAACACCATGGTAGTTCTGCTGAAAACATCAGTCCGGGGTAGTTTCATTTAAATCATGCAAATTAGAGCCCCAAACAAGAGCAACAGTGTTTGGTAAAGTATATACGACGGAGACTTATCAGACTGTTTCAGAAAACATTGCCGTGGCACGAAATTATAGCTCCTCGCCCCGCGCCAAGTACACCTTCTCCTCGTCGGGGTCCTCCGTGTACGTTTGCCATCATCACCTGTAATATGTAGGCTATCTCTATGATATTTATATTAATGTGGAAATCTCGTGACTCCTGCCTTCATGCTATGACACGCAGGCAACTTAACATTACAATATATAACCATGTCATACATAAACTCATTATCATGACGAAAGCTATAGCACATCATATGCACACTCTGCAAAACCAAGTTAGACATCCTCTAATCGGTTTTAGAAACTTTTTAGTTATGTGGTTAACCAGGAGTTGGGGATATGACCCCACGATATAACCCGCGCTAGAAGGGCCAGGTTAGGATGTTGGCGACTCAACAATAAAGCCTTAGACATGCCCAAGAGACCAAGACACGGAGCCAGGGAGGCGACTTACATGGTGAGCTAGATGGAGGCCCAAGGCCAGAAGACGGTGCGTGACCCAAAAGTGTAAGCCGACCGATGGTGACTTGCCTAGTAAGGCAAGGCTGTTGGGGAACATAGTAATTTCAAAAAATTTCCTACGCACAAGCAAGATCATGGTGATGCATATCAACGAGAGGGGAGAGTGTTGTCCACGTACCCTCGTAGACCGAAACCGGAAGCGTTAGAACAACGCGGTTGATGTAGTCGTACGTCTTCACGGCCCGATCGATCAAGCACCAAAACTACGGCACCTCCGAGTTCTAGCACACGTTCAGCTTGATGACGATCCCCGGACTCCGATCCAGCAGAATGTCGGGGAAGTGTTCCGTCAGCACGACGGCGTGGTGATGATCTTGATGTTCTACCGTCGCAGGGCTTCGCCTAAGCACCGCTACAATATTATCGAGGACTATGGTGGAGGGGGGCACCGCACACGGCTAAGAGATCAATTGTTGTGTCTATGGGGTGCCCCCCTCCCCCGTATATAAAGGAGTGGAGGAGAGGGGGCCGGCCAAGGGGGTGGCGCGCCCTGGGGGGAGTCCAATCCCAACCGGGAGTAGGACTCCCCCCTTTCCTATTAGGAGTAGGGGAGGGAAGGAAGAGGGGGGAGGGAAGAAGGAAAGGGGGGCCGGCCCCCCTTCCCAATTCAGATTGGGCTTGGGGGGGGGGGCGCCCCCTCCTTTGCTCCTTCTCCCTCCTTTCCACTAAGGCCCAATAAGGCCCATATACCTCCCGGGGGTCCGGTATTGTCCCAATCTCACCCAGAACCTTTCCGGTGTCCAAATATAGTCGTCCAATATATCGATCTTTATGTCTCGACCATTTTGAGACTCCTCGTCATTTCCGTGATCACATCCGGGACTCCGAACAAACTTCGGTACATCAAAACTCATAAACTCATAATATAACTGTCATCGAAACCTTAAGCGTGCGGACCCTACGGGTTCGAGAACTATGTAGACATGACCGAGACACGTTTCCGGTCAATAACCAATAGCGGAACCTGGATGCTCATATTGGCTCCTACATATTCTACGAAGATCTTTTATCGGTCAAAACGCATAACAACATACGTTGTTCCCTTTGTCATGAGTATGTTACTTGCCCGAGATTCGATCGTCGGTATCTCAATACCTAGTTCAATCTCGTTACCGGCAAGTCTCTTTAGTCGTTATGTAATGCATCATTCCGTAACTAACTCATTAGTTACATTGCTTGCAAGGCTTATAGTGATGTGCATTACCGAGAGGGCCTAGAGATACCTCTCCAACAATCGGAGTGACAAATCCTAATCTCGAAATACGCCAACTCAACATGTACCTTCGGAGACACCTGTAGAGCTCCTTCATAATCACCCAGTTAAGTTGTGACGTTTGGTAGCACACAAAGTGTTCCTCCGGTAAACGGGAGTTGCATAATCTCATAGTCATAGGAACATGTATAAGTCATGAAGAAAGCAATAGCAACATACTAAACGATCAAGTGCTAAGCTAATGGAATGGGTCATGTCAATCACATCATTCTACTAATGATGTGATCCCGTTAATCAAATGAAAACTCATGTCTATGGTTAGGAAACATAACCATCTTTGATTAATGAGCTAGTCAAGTAGAGGCATACTAGTGACATTAAGTTTGTCTATGTATTCACACATGTATTATGTTTCCGGTTAATACAATTCTAGCATGAATAATAAACATTTATCATGAAATAAGGAAATAAATAATTACTTTATTATTGCCTCTAGGGCATATTTCCTTTAGTCTCCCACTTGCACTAGAGTCAATAATCTAGTTCAGATCGCCATGTGATTTAACACCAATATTCATATCTGTATATGATTAACACCCATGGTTCACATCGTCATGTGACCAACACCCAAAGGGTTTACTAGAGTCAATAATCTAGTTCACATCGCTATGTGATTAACACCCAAAGAGTACTAAGGTGTGATCATGTTTTGCTCGTGAGAGAAGCTTAGTCAACGGGTCTGTCACATTCAGAGCCGTATATATTTTGCAAATATTCTATGTCTACAATGCTCTGCACGGAGCCACTCTAGTTAATTGCTCCCACTTTCAATATGTATCCAGATTGAGACTTAGAGTCATCTGGATCAGCGTGAAAGCTTGCACTGATGTAAGTCTTTACGACAGGCTCTTTTATCACCTCCATAATCAAGAAATATTTCCTTAGTCCTCACTAAGGATATTCTTGACCAATATCCAGTGATCTACTCCTAAATCACTATTGTCTCCCTTGCCAAATCCAGAGCAAGGTATACAATTGGTCTGGTACATAGCATAGCATACTTTATAGAACCTATGACTGAGGCATAGAGAATGACTTTCATTCTCTTTTCTATTTTCTGCCGTGGTCGGTATTTGAGTCTTACTCAATTTCACACCTTTGCAACACAGGCAAGAATTCTTTCTTTGACTGTTCTATTTTGAACTATTTCAAAATCTTGACAAGGTATGTACTTATTGAAAAACTTATCAAGCGTCTTGATCTATCTCAATAGATCTTGATGCTCAATATGTAAGTAGCTTTACTGAGGTCTTTCTTTTAAAGAACTCCTTTGAAATACTCCTTTATGCTTTCTAGAAAAATTCTACATCATTTCTGATCAACAATATGTTACTCACATATATTTATCAGAAAGCCGGTAGTGCTCCCACTCACTTTATTGTAAATACATGCTTCACCGCAAGTCTGTATAAAACTATATGCTTTGATCAACTTATCAAAGCATATATTCCAACTCTGAGATGCTTGCTCCAGTCCATAGATGGATCGCTGGAGCTTGCACATTTTGTTAGCACCTTTAGGATTGACAAAACCTTCTGGTTATATCATATACAACTCTTCTTTAAGAAAACCATTAAGGAATGCAGTTTTGACATCCATTTGCCAGATTTCATAAAATGTGGTGATTGCTAACATGATTCGGACAGACTTAAGCATCTCTACAGTTGAAAAAATCTCATTGTAGTCAACACCTTGAACTTGTCGAAAACCTTTTTTTTGCGGCAAGTCGAGCTTTGTGGATAGTAACACTACTATCAACGTCCGTCTTCCTCTTGAAGATCCATTTATTTTCTATGGCTTGCTGATCATCGGGCAAGTCCACCAAAGTCCACACTTTGTTCTCATACATGGATCCTATCTCAGATTTTATGGCCTCCAGCCATTTCGCGGAATCTGGGCTCATCATCGCTTCCTCTTAGTTCGTAGGTTTATCATGGTCTAGTAACATGACTTCTAGAACAGGATTACCGTACCACTCTGGTGCGGACTGTACTTTGGAATAGCTACGAGGTTTTGTAGTAACTGAATCTGAAGTTTCATGATCATCATCATCAACTTCCTCACTAATTGGTGTAGGAATCACTGGAACAGATTTCTGTGATGAACTACTTTCCAATTCGGGAGAAGGTACAAATTACCTTATCAAGCTCTACTTTCCTCCCACTCACTTCTTTCGAGAGAAATTCCTTCTCTAGAAAGGATCCATTCTTAGCAACGAATGTTTTGCCTTCGGATCTGTGATAGAAGGTGTACCCAACAGTTTCCTTTGGGTATTCTATGAAGACGCACTTCTCACATAAGCATCGCAACTCCAAACTTTAAGAAAAGGCAGCTTAGGTTTACTGCTAAACCATAGTTCATACGGTGTCGTCTCAACGGATTTAGATGGTGCCCTATTTAAAGTGAATGCAGCTATCTCTAATGCATAACCCCAAAACGATAGTGGTAAATCGGTAAGATACATCATAGATCGCACCATATCCAATAAAGTGCGGTTACGACATTCGGACACACCATTACGCTGTGGTGTTCCATGTAGCGTGAGCTGTGAAACTATTCCACATTATTTAAAATGAAGGCCAAACTCGTAGCTCAAATATTCATTTCTACGATCAGATCATAGAAACTTTATTTTCTTGTTACGATGATTTTTGCACTTCACTCTGAAATTCTTTGAACCTTTCAACTATTTCAGACTTATGTTTCATCAAGTACATATACCCATATCTGCTCCAATCATCTTGTGAAGGTCAGAAAATAATGATACTTGCCACGAGCATCAACACTCATTGGATCGCATACATCGGTATGTATTATTTCCAATAAGTCAGTAGCTCATTCCATTGTTTCGGAGAACGGAGTTTTAGTCATCTTGCCTAAAAGGCACGGTTCGCAAGCATCAAATGATTCATAACCAAGTTATTTCGAAAATCCATCTTTATGGAGTTTCTTCATGTGCTTTACACCGACATGACCCAAACGGTAGTGCCACAAATAAGTTGCACTATCATTATTAACTTTGCATCTTTTGGCATCAATATTATGAATATGTGTATCACTATGATCGAGATCCAAAAAACTATTTTCATTGGGTGTATGACCATCGAAGGTCTTATTCATGTAAACAGAATAACAATTATTCTCTAACTTTAAATGAATAACCGTATCGCAATAAACATGATCAAATCATATTCATGCTCAACGCAAACGCCAAATAACATTTATTTAGGTTTAACACTAATCCCGAAAGTATATGGAGTGTGCGATGATGATCATATCAATCTTGGAACCACTTTCAACACACATCGTCACTTCTCCCTCAACTAGTCTCTGTTTATTCTGTAACTCCTATTTCGAGTTACTAATCGTAGCAACTGAACAAGTATCAAATACGTAGGGGCTACTATAAACACTAGTAAGGCACACATCAATAACTTGTATATCAAATATACCCTTGTTCACTTTGCCATCCTTCTTATCCACCAAATATTTAGGGTATTTCCGCTTCAAGTGACCATTTCCTTTGCATTGTAAGCACTTGGTTTCAGGCTTTGGTACAGCTTTGGGCTTCTTCACGGGAGTGACAACTTGCTTGCCATTCTACTTGAAGTTCCCTTTCTTTCCCTTTGCCCTTTTCTTGAAACTAGTGGTCTTGTCAATCATCAACACTTGATGCTCTTTCTTGATTTCTACCTTCGTTTATTTCAACATCACGAAGAGCTCAGGAATCATTTTCGTTATCCCTTGCATACTATAGTTCATCACGAAGTTCTAGTAACTTGGTGATGGTGACTAGAGAACTTTGTCAATCACTATCTTATCTGGAAGATTAACTGCCACTTGATTCTAGCGATTGTAGTACCCAGACAATCTGAGCACATGCTCACTAGTTGAGCGATTCTCCTCCATCTTTTAGCCATAGAACTTGTTGGAGATTTCATATCTCTCAACTCGGGTATTTGCTTGAAATACTAACTTCAACTCCTGGAACATCTCATATGGCCCATGACGTTCCAAACGTCTTTGAAATCCCGATTCTAAGCCGTTAAGCATGGTGCACTTAACTATCAAGTTCAAAACGTCTTTGAAATCCCGATTCTAAGCCGTTAAGCATGGTGCACTTAACTATCAAGTAGTCATCATATTGAGCTAGCCAAACGTTTTATAACGTCTGCATATGCTCCTGCAATAGGTTTGTCACCTAGCGGTGCATTAAGGACATAATTCTTCTGTGAAGCAATGAGGATAAACCTCAGATCACGGATCCAATCCGCATCATTGCTACTAACATTTTTCAACACAATTTTCTCTAGGAACATACCAAAATAAACATATGAAAGCAACAACGCGAGCTATTAATCTACAACATAATTTGCAAAATACTACCAGGACTAAGTTCATGATAAATTTAAGTTCAATTAATCATATTACTTAAGAACTCCCACTTAGACAGACATCTCTCTAGTCATTTAAGAGATCACGTGATCCAAATCAACTAAACCATGTCCGATCATCATGTGAGATGGAGTAGTTTTCAATGGTGAACATCACTATGTTGATCATATCTACTATATGATTCACGCTCGACCTTTCGGCCTTCGTGTTCCGAGGCCATATCTGTATATGCTAGGCTCGTCAAGTTTAACCTGAGTATTCCGCGTCTGCAACTGTTTTGCACCCGTTGTATTTGAACGTAGAGCCTATCACACCCAATCATCACGTGGTGTCTCAGCACGAAGAACTTTCGCAACGGTGCATACTCAGGGAGAACACTTTTTGATAATTAGTGAGAGATCATCTTATAATGCTACCGTCAATCAAAGCAAGATAAGATGCATAAAGGATAAACATCACATGCAATCAATATAAGTGATATGATATGGCCATCATCATCTTGTGCTTGTCATCTCCATCTCCGAAGCACCGTCATGATCACCATCGTCACCGGCGCGACACCTTGATCTCCATTGTAGCATCGTTGTGGTTACGCCATCTATTGCTTCTATGACTATCGCTACCGCTTAGTGATAAAGTAAATCAATTACAGGGCACTTGCATTTCATACAATAAAGCGACAACCATATAGCTCCTGCCAGTTGCCGATAACTCGGTTACAAAACATGATCATCTCATACAATAAAAAATATCATCACATCTTGACCATATCACATCACCACATGCCCTGCAAAAACAAGTTAGACGTCCTCTACTTTGTTGTTGCAAATTTTACGTGGCTGCTACGGGCTGAGCAAGAACCGTTCTTACCTACGCATCAAAACCTCAACGATAGTTCGTCAAGTTAGT
The DNA here is from genome assembly GCF_018294505.1 of Triticum aestivum. Classification (NCBI taxonomy): domain Eukaryota; kingdom Viridiplantae; phylum Streptophyta; class Magnoliopsida; order Poales; family Poaceae; genus Triticum; species Triticum aestivum. Next base: position 599,681,720 of record NC_057813.1, read on the forward strand.
GCTGTTTTAACCTTCGCAAGGACCGGGCATAGCCACACTCGGTTCAACTAAAGTTGGGGAAACAGACACCTGCTAGCCACCTGTGTGCAAAACAAGTCGGTAGAACCAGTCTCGCGTAAGCATACGCGTAATGTTGGTCCGAGCCGCTTCATCCAACAATACCACCGAACCAAAGTATGATATGCTGGTAAGCAGTATGACTTGTATCGCCCACAACTCACTTGTGTTCTACTCGTGCATATAACATCTACGCAAAAAACCTAGGCTCGGCTGCCACTGTTGGGGAACGTAGTAATTTCAAAAAAATTCCTACGCACACGCAAGATCATGGTGATGCATAGCAACGAGAGGGGAGAGTGTTGTCCACGTACCCTCGTAGACCGAAAGCGGAAGCGTTAGAGCAACGCGGTTGATGTAGTCGTACGTCTTCACAGCCCGACCGATCAAGCACCGAAACTACGACACCTCCGAGTTCTAGCACACGTTCAGCTCGATGACGATCCCCGGACTCCTATCCTGCAGAATGTCAGGGAAGAGTTCCGTCAGCACGACGGCGTGATCACAATCTTGATGTTCTACCGTCGCAGGGCTTTGACTCAGCACCGCTACAATATTATCGAGGACTATGGTGGAGGGGGGCACCGCACACGGCTAAGAGATCAAGAGATCAATTGTTGTGTCTATGGGGTGCCCCCTCCCCCATATATAAAGGAGTGGAGGAGAGGGGGCCGGCCAAGGGGGTGGCGCGCCCTAGGGGGGAGTCCAATCCCAACTGGGAGTAGGACTCCCCCCTTTCCTATTAGGAGTAGGAGAGGGAAGGAAGAGGGGGGAGGGAATAAGGAAGGGGGGGTGGCCCCCCTTCCCAATTCGGATTGGGCTTGGGGGGGGGTGCCCCCTCCTTTGCTCCTTCTCCCTCCTTTCCACTAAGGCCCAATAAGGCCCATATACCTCTCGGGGGTCCGGTATTGTCCCAATCTCACCCGGAACCTTTCCGGTGTCCAAATATAGTCGTCCAATATATCGATCTTCATGTCTCGACCATTTCGAGACTCCTCGTCATGTCTGTGATCACATCCTGGACTATGAACAAACTTCGGTACATCAAACTCACAAACTCATAATATATCTGTCATCGAAACCTTAAGCGTGCGGACCCTACGGGTTCGAGAACTATGTAGACATGAATGAGACACGTTTCCGGTCAATAACCAATAGTGGAACCTGGAAGCTCATATTGGCTCCTACATATTATACGAAGATCTTTTATCGGTCAAAATGCATAACAACATACGTTGTTCCCTTTGTCATCGGTATGTTACTTGCCCGAGATTCGATCTTCGGTATCTCAATACCTAGTTCAATCTCGTTACCGGCAAGTCTCTTTACTTATTATGTAATGCATCATTCCATAACTAACTCATTAGTTACATTGCTGGCAAGGCTTATAGTGATGTGCGTTACCGAGAGGGCCCAGAGATACCTCTCCAACAATCGGAGTGACAAATCCTAATATCGAAATACGCCAACTCAACATGTACCTTCGGAGACACCTGTAGAGCTTCTTTATAATCACCCAGTTACGTTGTGATGTTTGGTAGCACACAAAGTGTTCCTCCGGTAAACGGGAGTTGCATAATCTCATAGTCATAGGAACATGTATAAGTCATGAAGAAAGCAATAGCAACATACTAAACGATCAAGTGCTAAGTTAATGGAATGGGTCATGTCAATCACATCATTCTACTAATGATGTGATCCCGTTAATCAAATGACAACTCATGTCTATGGTTAGGAAACATAACCATCTTTGATTAATGAGCTAGTCAAGTAGAGGCATACTAGTGACGTTAAGTTTGTCTATGTATTCACACATGTATTATGTTTCCGGTTAATACAATTCTAGCATGAATAATAAACATTTATCATGAAATAAGGAAATAAATAATTACTTTATTATTGCCTCTAGGGCATATTTCCTTCAAAGGCGACTTAGGACCAAGGTCGGTCATGAAGTATGACCCAACCCGGACTCTTGTAAGCCCAGGGCCTCGACCTGTGTATATAAGGGCGAGTCCCTGCGGCGGGTAAACCTAAGTGACAATCAATCGATAGTTAGGTCAAACGAATCCGCTCCCTTGTAATCTATACTCAAGCAATAATCAACGATAGTAGGAGTACACTTTACCTCCATCATGAGGGGCAGAACCTGGGTAAACCTGTGTCTTTCGTCCCGCTCAACCCCTTCAAGCTAGTCACTGTAGCGATGGCTCCACATGTAAGTCCTTTCAGTAGGGCATCTTGTTGAGAATCGTTGCATGGAAAACAAAAATTTTCTACGCACACGCATTGATCTATCTATGGAGATGCATAGCAACGAGGGGAGAGTATGTCTATGTACCCTCGTAGACCATAAGCGGAAGCGTTTCACAATGCAGTTGATGTAGTCGAACTTTCTTCGTGCTCCAACCGATCTAGTACCGAACGCAGGACACCTTCGTGTTCTGCACACGTTCAGCTCGGTGACGTCCTCTGCCTTCTTGATTCAGCAAGATGGTGAGGTAGTAGATGAGTTCCGGTAGCACGATGACATGGTGATAGTGATGGTGATGTGATCTCCGCAGGGCTTCGCCTAAGCACTACGAAAATATGACCGAGGGAGTAAACGGTGTACGGGGGCGCCGCACACGGCTAAGACAACATTGTGTCCTTGTGTGGCGCCCCCTCCCCACATATATATATGTGGGAGGGAGGGAGGAGCAGCCAAAGGAGGCGCCCAAGTAGAAGGAATCCTACTTGTGGTCTCTCCCAAGGAGGCGCCCCCCTGCCATGTATAGAAGCTGGGGAAAGGCACGGGAGGGTGGCGCCCCCCTTTCCTTTCTCCCATGAGAGGGAAAGGCAGGAGGGGCTAGCCCTCCCCCTTTTCCTTCCCTAGAGCTGTTCGGCCAGGGAGAGAGGCGCACCAGCCCCCTGTGGGCTGGTCTGTCCCTCCCTTGGCCCATTAAGCCCATATACATGCAGGGGGTGCCCGGAACCCCTTCTCGTGACCCAATTTCTTCCCGGTACGTCTCGAAACACTTCTGGTGTCCAAATACCATCGTCCTATATATAAATCTTTACCTCTCGACCATTTTGAGGCTCCTCACCATGTCCGTGTTCTCATTCGGGACTCCGAACAACATTCGGTCACGAAATCACATAACTCATATAACACTATATCGTCAACGAACGTTAAGCGTGTGGACCCTATGGGTTCGAGAACTATGTAGACATGACCAAGACACCTCTGCGGTCAATAGCCAATAGCGGAACCTGGATGCCCATATTTTCTCCTACATATTCTACGAAGATCTTTATCAGTCAAACTGTTATGACAACATACGTAATTCCCTTTGTCCATCGGTATGTTACTTGCCTGAGATTCGATCGTCGGTATCTCTATACCTAGTTCAATCTCGTTACCGGCAAGTCTCTTTACTTGTTCTGTAATACATCACCTCGTGACTAACTCCTTAGTCATTTGCTTACAAGCTTATGATGTGTATTACCGAGAGGGCCCAGAGATACATCTCTGATACTCGGAGTGACAAATCATAATCTCGATCTATGCCAAGTCAACAAACACCTTTGAAGATACCTGTAGAGCATCTTTATGATCACCCAGTTACGTTGTGATGTTTGATAGCACACAAGGTATTCCTCCGGTATCCGGGAGGTGCATAATCTCATAATCTTTTAGAGATTCAATTAGGACTACATATGGATGTATATAGACATAGTTTAGAGTATAGATTCACTCATTTTACTCTGTATGTAGTTCCTTATTGAAATCTTTAAAAATACTTACATTTCGAAACGGAGGGAGTATTTACTAATCATGAATACGCATGACATGTCAAAGAGCAACGTCGCCAGCCCGGCAGGCGTGGCGCGTCTGGGAACAAGTCAAAGGTTGGTATCAATCGCTCGGTGGCGCCGAAGCCAAGTGCTGCAGTGCTAGCATGCATATGTGGGGGCTATTCGTGCGGCGAGCGACGCGTTCGTACTCGCCCGATCATGTCTGTTCTCTGCATGTGTTTCCTTGAAAGCTGTTCTGTTTCTTCTCTTTCCGTGACCCGCTTCGTCACCTATTTTGCTCTTCCTTTCCTAGTCTAACTAGAAGCCCAAACGTATCCGCGTACCGACGGACGTCTTCCGCTTGAATGCATGCATAGAGCACTACAGCACGTTGTTTCCTTGTGCAAAAAGGTCCATATATATGAGAGATTAATGGAAAGCATAACTACATTATATATTTTTGTAAAAAAACTGCAATATATATGCACCTACTCATTGTTTCCCATTCTATCGATCCATTCCAGTACGCACTACTCCAAATATAGTGGTTAGCTAATTTGCTTGGTTCCCTAAATAAAACAAGCTTATTTGTTTGGTCGTTCGTTACTGTTTTTCAACTATACGCGTATATCCAGCTGTATATTATTAGTATTAGTATTATTTCCGATGTTGATACGTATGCATGGAACTCATTCATTCCCTTCTAATTTTGAGCCCTCATCTCTACCTCTACGCTTTAACTTACGTACTAGTACTACGTACATTATTTTCCTCAACCATCTACAGCTAGCCAGCCAAAAAACGCCAAGTAAATCTCAGCACATTAAAGTACGTACGTTGATTCTGCATGCAGATGCAGTGCATGAACGTAGTACGTAACGCATGCAGTTTCCTTCCTCCCCGAATTGCCCTCCACTAACTGCGCCTTTGTACGTGATTCCCGATCTTTACCAAGTCCAGAGACCTCACCAGAGCGCGTAATTTGTTTTGATTTGACATACACAAGTTTCCTTACACCCCAAGATTCGTGCGTGCAGAGATCAAAGGTTCAACGACGCGTGCTGATTTGGCGCCACGACATATACCAACTTAAACGATACAGTATATGGCCAAGACTTGGGTTCTGCAAATTAGTCAACCGATCGATGGAATCGCCGGGAACGGAAGCCAGCAATTTCGGTGCAGACAGGTAATGTAACGCGGCGAGTTCGTGGTTTCTACTCCAAATTTAGGGAGAGATTTGAAACGGAAGCCATAAATAAAAGGAAAATCCCTCCTGGAAAGGAGAAGGATTAACTATCGAGGGCCGGTCAATCTCGTCGTCAGTTGCTTTCTCACTCAGGCCAGGGCCAAGGATAGGGGACGCGGACGCCAACCAAAACCCGGTCACGCACCATAAATACTCGGCTGCCTGCCATCTACGGACCTCCTTTCTTTGCCACCCTGCCCGCCCGTCCCCTCGCCGATCGATGACCGCACCTCCCACCACATCTCACTAACTCCGGCCAGGGACGCATCGCCTTGGCTGTATATATAGGAGCGAGCGGACGACCCGCGCGCCCCATCAATCGCCATGGCCTCCGTGGACCTGCAACGCCTGCGCCACATGTTACTCACCACCGGCGCCGGCGCCGGCCACCACCAGCTCCCCTACGCCGCTGCTATGCCAGCGAGTGGGCCTTGTTATGGTGCTGCGCTGCCGAGCCAGCGGGGGCACCAGTCCTACGCGGACCTCTTCACGCTGCCGCCGCCGCCGCCGCCGATGACGCCGGCCCCGTATCAGTGTTCAGAGTTCTTGGCGGCCGCGGCTGATCTGGCGAAGAAGGGCGGCATCCCCGACGGTGTTCAGGAAATGATCACCAAGAAGCGGAGGCGCGACGAGCGGTCGTCGATGCTTAGCGCGGCCGACGTTCTTGCGGACCACGCGCAGCAGCAGACCATGGACGTCGACCGCATCCTGCTAAAACATGTAAGTCCCGTGATCAAATCGTCACCGTCTCGATCGATGCTTGGCGTTTCAGGCTTCAATTTCTACTAGCTTTTGTTAACCGCTGTCGATGATGCAGGCGAAAAATATGTGGACTGCTTTGGCAGAGCAGAGGCAGAACCACACGAGGCTCATCGTCTCCACCGTGGAGGCCAGGGCGGCGAAGCGGCTCAAGGCCAAGGACGAGGAGATTGAGCGGATCGGGATCATGAACTGGGCGCTCGAGGAGCGCCTTCGGAACCTGTTCATGGAGGCCCAGATGTGGCTCGACGTCGCGCAGTCCCACGAGGCCACGGCCAACGTGCTCCGCGGCGACCTGCAGCGGGCGCTCGACTCCCAGGCGGTCCGTGGCGGTGGAAGCGGCGACGGTCAGGAGGACGACGCCGAGTCGTGCTGCTGGGGAGAGAACCAGGTGCCTTTGTGCGCGGAGGAGGAGGTGGGCACACCGGCAGTGGAGGAGCGTCCCGCGACAGGAGCAGGAAGGTGCAAGGGGTGCCGCGAGGGCGCGGCCGTTGTGCTGCTGCTGCCGTGCCGGCACCTCTGCGTGTGCGCGTCGTGCGCGGCCGCGGCGCAGGCGTGCCCGGCGTGCGGAAGCGCCAAGAATGGCAGCGTCTGCGTCAACTTTTCGTGATGCGGGACGAATAGTTTTAGAGTCGACATCTTGTTTCCTTGTGAAACTTACTAGAGTCGACTTTTGTTTGTATTCTTTTGTTCACTTTTCTTGTTGTTGTTGACGGGGGTGATAGATAGGAGGATGGTTGGATGACATAGATTGATAGATATTAGAGGATGAGTTTCCCTTTTTTTTTGTTTGATTAGTTTAGCTTTTTGCTGAAGCTGTTGGATGAATTGTTCAACAAGAAGAAAAACAGTTCGTAGTATTGCAGATTATTATAGACGAAGTGCGCGGCCTGCAAGCCACTTTTTACCGGAGCCGGTATGTACTGCAAGCCACTTGAAGATTGGTGCGTGCTGTCTATATGCATACGAGTATTCCTTTGTATACTGTTGAACAACACCATATGAAATGTATTGTCAACTCTTCTCAGAACTTTTTGTCAGTACGATTGCATGCATGACTCACAAATACTATCCTCCTCTAGCTCCCATAACAAAGATAGCATTTAAGTTTCTTTTGACATTTTCAACGGTTCATATCTCTTAAATCAAAATTACGTATGTGATATTTTATATATTTGATCTCCAGGTGTTAAGACCTTTAGGATCAATATTGGATACATTTCAAATAAGTTTAATTTTCAACATTTCAATTAACTTATTTCACTCTATATTCTGTGTGAAACTGCTTATTTCAGTGTTTGAAATTGATAGAGTATTTGTGAAGCGAGTGAAATATATCTTTTATAAATGAGTGAAATCGTTTACTGATATTAGTGGAATTAGTGTAACTCCAAAATAGAGTGAAAATATTTATTTGAAATGAGTGAAATACATGTTTGAAATCTATCCGCGAAATATATTCAGAAATGAGTGGATTTAGTTTTGTAAAGAGTAAAATATGTTTTTATAAATGCGTGAAAAGTGTTTTTTGTATAATTAAATCATATATTGAAATGAGTGAAATATATCTTTTGTAAATGAGTTTAATGCCTTTCCCAAATGGAGTGAGATCTATCTTTTAGATATATGTTTTTTGCATTGAGTGAAATCAATCTTGAAATATGTTTTCTTAACTTAGCGAAGTATGTTTTCTCAACTAAGTGAAATTATTTTTCTGAAATGTGTGACATTAATTTCTTCAGATGAGTGAAATTGGTTTTTTGAACATAAAGAGATGAATTTGTTTTGAGATGATTGAAATCACCTTTTCCGAAATGAATGAAACTATTTCTTTTAACGACTAAAAAATCTGTGTTTTCCCAACTTAGTGAAATATGTTTTCTCAAATGAGTGAAATTATTTTTTTGAAATGAGTGGCATCAGTTTCTTCAAATGAGTGAAATTGGTTTTTTGAACATAAATAAATGAGTTTTTTTAATGATTGAAATCGGCTCTCTGAAATGAGTGAAACAAGTTTTTGAAATGGATAAAATCTACGTTTTCTAATGTATGAAATAGGCATTTTACAACAAGTGAAATCCATTTTTAAATGACTGAAATCCTGTTTATGTAGTGTGAAATTATTGAAATAGTAAAATTCAAACTAGCCATAATGTATACAAAAACGGTCTTGTTATAAAGGTCTTATCATTCTGAATTCAAATATACAAAAAACAAATCACAAACGGGAATTTGGTTCATAAGTTATTTACCATTCAAAATATAACCAGGAAATAAAATGCAACAATTTTGCTTCGGGTGAGAGAACACATGCGTCGTCCTTTTCTTCTGACTGACTCTCTCATACACTAGTAGAAAAACATCTATTAGTCCCGGTTCGTAAGGGCCTTTAGTCCCGGTTCATGAACTGGGACTAATGGGTCGTTACTAATACCTCCACCCATTAGTCCCGGTTCAAACACGAACCGGGACAGATGTGCCGCCACGTGGCCGGTCCGCCGAGCCCAGTCAGGGGGGCCTTTGGTCCCGGTTAGTGGCACCAACCGGGACCAAAAGTCCATGTTTTTTAGAAAAGTGGCTGCTTTAGGGGTTTTGGGGGTTATTTTTAGGTTGTTATTAGCTAGCTAATAGAGAGAAGTGTCCTCTCTTATATCTTCGTCCTTGGTTTACCAACGCTGCTGCTATGTTCATTTTACCCGCTGATATAACAACTCATGGATGCTCGCATCATACATCATCATATATAATAACAAGTCCTACTAATCATGCATCATCATACAACTTTTACTCGTTATTAATAATAAGTCATACGATCATCATCCTCATAGTCATCGAACTAAACCCTACATAATTGTTCTTAGCACATGATCATCAGTATCAGGTAGGACCTAAACACCCATAAGGTAAAATAGCATAAAACAATATAGACCCTGACTCTCCATTATGAAGAATGGTGATCATCCTGTCTCCAATTCTTGCCCTTCGCTGCCTTTTGCTTCCAAGAAGCTCCTTACGACTGTCCATACATTTTTTCCATTCTTTGATTGTCATGTCTCCACTTCTTTTAGAAATCCGGTATGGACAGTTGAGATTCGTAGGAAGACCTGGTTGTATGTTCAAAACATGAAGGATACTGTGCGTATACATCAGATGAGGCACACAATCATTCGGGATTATCTGTTGAAAAACATAGTAATAACTTCGTAGTTAGCAATGATGTACTAGTTTTAGAAGTGTGCAAAAAGATGCACGGATGTCGTAACAGTAAAAAATCTTACCAGGGTATCTCCATGGTAGTTACCGTAGTTCAACACGTGCACTAGTGGCACGTATTGACCATAATGTTGAGGAGTTTGATTGTAGATATTGTAATTCTCAAGATCAGTACAAAATGTGACCAGATGATTTTTCTCCTCATAAGTTAATTCGGAGCCTTCAGTTTAGTAGGTTCTGTCTACCATCTTCCGCACATTCTTTGAAGAATGAAAATAAGCTGTCAATGGAAATAAGTTGTCAACTATTTTGAAATAAACAATATAAATTACTTAATAACTATGTTAAGCTCACATGAGGGAAGAATTGGAGGTGTATCCACAAGGACCCAAATCTAAGGTCTCTCTTGCTCGATTGTAGGATCACCAAGATCCATGGTGACAAGCATACCCTCATCAAGACCATACATCTTCCAAAGTGCTTCCCAATTTTTGCAACCAAAATGGGTTACACTCTAACCATTGTACAACTTTACTTAAAAATCCACACCATGATGTGTACTTAGAATAATTTTTTGGTTTCCATACTTTCATGGTCTTCAAAACCCATCCTCTCCAAGACATAGCGTCTTGCAAAGCATGGGATAAGCTAGTCGAATTTGAAAAGATGAAAAATACACGTTAAAATAGTTGAAGTCGTGCTTAATTACGAAAAAAACTACTGTCGTCATTGCGTACCGTATGAACATCGAAGGTCTCCTCGAGCTTAATGCTGAAGCGCCGATCTTCGTCCAGCTCAATGAACCTGTCGCACATACCTCGGTCGTCGTGGCACCAGTCGCACTCCCCCGGGCGGTTTTCGTCGTCCGAGTACGACATTTCCGGCCTATGTTCATAATTCAAATATTAAACTAGATTATTAATCACGGGTTGACTATCGGTGATGTACGTAGCTCCTCCTTTCATTTCCGAGTGCATTATTACACCAAATTATCTAGCACACGGGAATGAAGGAGAACTTATCCAATATGAGCATTCAATAAGCAAAACCAAATCATAAAATAAATTAGTGTTCAAATTAGCATGCATTCAATAATTATAAGCAAAAGTACATCATCTCTTGGTGTCCGTACATCGTCGAATATTATCACTAATATAGCATCACTAATACAACTAGAACCGTAGCGCCCGACGGGTATCGTCGCGGGCGGTGGACACGCAAAGATAAGGAACCATCACAGGATCATAGCTCCAGTGAGATCCCTGAAGAACCTGCCAGGTATTGTTGAACCTGCCCTCCAATGCAACCATGTAGCGACGGACGTGCTCGTCCTTCTCGCTGACATGGTGACGTACCACCTCCGCGGTGTCCGGAAGCCTCAGCACTGTCACTGGCCCACGCGACCGCCACCAAACAAGGATCGGGTCAACAACGGGCTGCCTCCTCACCAACCTACGTCCCTCGGAAGGTAGCACCTCCCAATACCAGCCCGGCGGAGTCCAGTCCCGATCATGGCCCTGATCAAGCAGGCCTCCACCACCGAGTCGACGACGACGAGGATGCGGGATAGGCATCGCCGATGTCGATGCGGGAACTACTTCTATATATAGTTAAATAAAGTAGTTTTATTAATTAAATCAACTATCTAGTTCAACTACTAAGCACTTACTATAAATAAATAAAGTAGTACTTACTAAAAACAAACTACTTCTATATATAGTAAAATAAATTAGTTTAATAAATCAAGTAGCTAGTTCAACTAATATGAAGCACTTTCTCTTCTTATTTTTTTTCCTTTTTCTAAATACTATGAACAAAAAAATCATTAAAATTCTATGAACAAAATTAATTACACAATCTAAATATCACCAAAAAATCTATTAACAATAATATCACCAAACATGCATATTCAACAATAGTATCACCAAAAAAATCTATTAACAGAAAAAAAATCTAACATAATATGAACAAATTAATTACACAATCTAAATTGCACAATATGAACTACATATCTAAATTACTACACATCTAATCTAACAAAAAAAATCTATGAACTACAAGAAAATCTAAAAAAATAAGAATAAGTTGCTCACGGCCGGCGACGGCAGGGCGGGCGGCGACGGCGTCGAGGCGGCGCGGGCCGGGGCGACGACGTCGGGGCGGCAGGGCGGGCGGCGACGGCGCGGGGCGGGGCGGGGCGGCGACGGCGTCGGGGCGGGGCGGGGCGGCGATGGCGTCGGGGCGTGGTGGCGATGGTGAGGTGGTGGCAGGGGACGGCGCGCCGCGTCGGGAGAGGAGGAGGAGAGATCGAAGTGGGGATGCGGTTCTCAAATTTTCCTAAGTGCTACTTACATAGCAAAGGCTTTGGTCCCGGTTCGTGGCAAAAACCGGGACTAATGCCCCCTTTAGTACCGGTTGGTGCGACCAACCAGGACCAAAGACCTCTTTTCAGCAGCCCAAAGGTCGGGAAACAAAGACATTTCGTCCCGGTTGGCGGCTCCAACCGGGACAAAAGAGGGGCATTGGTCCCGGTTGGTGCCTCCAACCGGGACTAAAGAGAGGCATTCATACCGGTTGGTGCCACCAACCGGTACCAATGCACCCGTCTAATTACTTATTTATTTTCTGCAGCTGTTTTTTAGTTAATTCTTTCTGCAGCTGTTTTTAATTAGTCCCACCTCGCCAAGCGAGAGGCACTATTTAATTAATTTAGATCCAATTAATTTAGATCCAATTGTCCAAATATTTCTTTGAATCTATAGAAAAATTGCTCGACTGCGAAGAGGTTGGTTGCCCAATATCTAGCATCCATTCGCGAGGAGGAGCTTCCTCAAACGTTTCGTTCGCCGGGGGGAGGTCCTTTAGCGATTTGCCAGCGGGGAGGGTCATGGAGACCCCCGGTTGGCCCAAAGGCCCACTAAATTGTTTTTTTTTCAAGAAAATGTGATGAACAAAAATCAGAAAATGCAAATATGCCACAGAAGTTGCCATGTTCCTAGTCATCACCCCAAAAACTTTGCTAGAAAAAGTGGCAGTATACAAAAATGCCACCTCTCAATATTAAAAATGCCATCCTCTTAAAATAATAAATATGCCACCCTCACAATAATGAAAAGGCCCCATCTTATTATAAAATAAAAAACTTTCTCTTATAAATAAAACTGCCATCCTCTAATAATGAAAATGCCGTCCTCTTATACTAAAATTTTCATCCTCTCATATTATAATAAAAATTCCATCCTCTTAAATAAGAAAAAATGCCATCCTCACAATGATGAAAATGCCACTCGACTATAAAACAAAAAGAGTGACATGCTCTTATAATAAAAAAATTTACATCCTCTTGTAATACAAAATGCCATCCTCTTATAATAAGAAATGACATCATCTTATAATAACTGCAGTAATAGAAAGTAAAAAAATTCCGTATTTTTGGACAATTAAAAAATAAAAAATCTTTCAAATGCTAAGTTAGATATAAAAATCGTTTTTAACACAAATGTTCACAAACCACCTCGCGATCCCATTGGCAAAAGGCGGCGTATTCTCGCGAGAGTTCTTGAGTTGGGAACCTCCCCTCATGTGCCGTTTTCACATTTTTTGGAGACTTCCTTTTTGGAAAAACTAGTGTTCGCTAGGAACTGGCAGACAACGAACGCCTTCAGCATCAGACATGGCATTGCCCCTGCGTTGTGATCCGTGCAACAGCGATGTGGACGTTCGCTGGGTTGGCCTCCCATGAAACGCCAGCCAGATAAAATTTCCATTATTTCAGTTGCATTCATGAGGTGGTGAAGAAGGCAGGGCGAGTTTACCGTGGGGGCACCCTGGGCTCGTTCAAGTCGCTTGAACTGTCGAAAACTAGGATCTGTATTGAAAAATAACGTGCAATTACTTAACTGGGCCAGCTAGGCCGTTTCCTAGCGTCTTGTGCTTACTCTTAGTAACCAGCAGCAATAGCCATAGGCCCATTTTCTAATTTCAATTGTTGGGCTATAATTAGCCACAGGCTCCTGAATGCATTAATGGAAAGCTGAAGGAGATGAATCGATCGCTCATGACATTCTCGAGCATGGTCATCTATGCAAGATGGCGCCTTGCAACTGCGTTGGGTCTGCTGCACGCCTCCGTGCCCTAGCTAGAAGACGGAAGGCGACGACCGGCGGCCGCAGGGGAGATTGTGAGGTCCAATCACAAGGCAGCAAGCAACATCAAACCAGCGACGGCGAGGGCCATCGGTGTGGCATGCAACAAACTACATGAGCTATTCTCCATAATTTACAGAGAAACTCTGCAGTGATTTTTTTTGTGGATCGAGAAATTCTACAGATAAATGCTGATCGTGCCCATTTCTAGTTGGACTTGTTAGAATTGTGAAGTTCTTTCTTGATATTAGGCCTTGTTCGGTATTCATCCACTCCTAGAATCTACGCAGCGGGCAAGCTGCAACTCTGCCAATTTGAACTGCAGTTCCGCCAACTCCCGGAGCGGAGCATTACCGAACAGCCCCTTAATGCACATAACAGTTATCCTTAGTTTTACTGATACTTATGATTCTTGATGGCTCAAAGTGAAGTGTTCTAACTTGTGCTGTGCCCAGGCTTTGAAAATGTGCTAGCTTGCCACTGGAAGAAGGTGTTCATCACCTAGCAGCGCATGGGGCGAAAGGTTCGTTAGGATTAAGGTTTAGAGATCTAGCCAAAAAAAAAAAAAGATAGGAACCAGATTCAAATGTTATGATCCACAATAAAGATTGTCTTTCACGTAAACATAAGACATGAATTCCAAATCCTTAACAGTACAAAATAACAATCATGATCTCGTGTTCCTAGTAATGGCGAGTACATGTATATATATTCTCTGGAGGGTGCATCACACTGGTTCCAAACGATGCTATGAAGTCACAATGCATGGACCCAAGTCTCGTGCCACACCAACCAAGTGACAGTGAAGTGGACCATCATATGTGTCGTGCCATTTGCCAACCCATGCACAACGATTTGTGCAAGCTGCATTGCCTCCATTGTCTTCTGTTGGTCGACGAAAGCCACACATGCTGCAGGAAGCTATGTTTCCTTCCCCGTTCCTCGGCGACTAAGGCAAACTCTCTTGCTTCGCCGCCGAGTCCGTGGATTCACCATCCCTTCATCTTGCACAAGTCATTATTTGCAGTTTATTCCCATGCATTTGGTCCCATTCTATCTTTCTGTCTCACACTCATTTTATGCGGTCCTGCTTTTGATGCTTGTTCTATCCACTAGCATTATTGATCGACGTGATATTTAACTCCGGGTCAATTTTTTGTGCGCTTGGCAAGAATTGTGGTGCGGGACACAATACAGAAAACGAACAAGGCATGGAGCCATGGAGACCGATTGTTGGTGTATGTGATGTGACGAGAAGGGAAGGGGGGGGGGGGGGGGGCGCATAGTACTTCTACACCACACGCGATGCATCATCTCGATTGTATCTACATGTATTCCCTCCGTTCAAAAATAGATGTGGCAGGCGTTTTCTTTTGCAAAATGGTCCCTTGCAATTTCCCAACACAACCCGCAGTCCCTCGTTCCTCGTCATCGCTCTCCTACCTCACTCTCGTTCTTCGTCTTTGACGCCGGCCCACGCGACCTTGCTCCCTCTCCCCCTCGCCCATGCTGCCTAGCTACCCCCTCCCACCCCCGCCACCCCACGCCGTCAATGCCTTGCTTCCCCCCACACCACGTGGCCGCTGCTTGCTCCCCTCCACCTTGATATGAAGGTTGGATTGTTTTGGAGATCACCTCTTCCCGCAATCCTCGCTCTTCTGAGTGATAGAAAGCCCCCTCCTCCCGCGACGCTCCCGCGAGCGTCCGGAAGGCTAACCCTAGCGCCGCCGTCCACCCTCCCCTCCTCCTCTCCCCCTCCCTCGCCGCCGCCAGGGGGCGCGAGCGGGCGAAACCCGGTCGGCGCCGGCGGTGGCGAGGCCCTTTTATCTCCTCGCGTAGGCGGATCGACGCGGGCCAGATCTCTCGGGTCGGGACGCGGTGCTCGTTGCCGGCGCGGCGGCGCTCCGACGCTCCGGCATGGGCCATCGACGGTGGCGTGGCGGCGGCGTGACAGGCGGCAAGGAGGTGGTGCAGGCCGGTGGGTGGTGTCGGCGGCGGTTGCTCCCCTGCAGCGCCTCGGCGTCGCCTCTGGCGCTGCGGGTCGAGTTCGACCGGGTCGCGGGCGGCCCTCTCTCCATGGCTCTTGTGGGGGGGGGGGAGCGGGGCGGCGCGGCAGCGGTGGCAGTGGGCGTTCCCGTTCAGCCGGGCCCTTTGCGGCCGGACGGCGGCGCTCGGCTCGGGAAGACCTCCCTGCTGGCTTCCCTTGGGCGCGGCGGCGGCCGATCTAGTTCCCCTTCCCCTTCTTCGGCGTGCAGCGGCGGTCGGTGTGCTCTGGATGGTCCAGGCCTGTGGCTTCGGGGGCGAACGTGGTTTCGGGGGGGGGGGGGAGGCTGGCTGGTGGACGGCGGTGCTTCCGTGTGCCCCGTCGCCGATCTTGGCCTTGGGCTGCTCCGTCACCTCCCCTTCCCCCGGACAGGCTATGGTTGCGGTTCCTCTCGTGGCAAGGTGCCCGCAGGTGACTTCGGAGTCGGCTGGGGGCGTAGATCTGGCCAAAGTTGTGTCTTTTGGTGGCTGTCGCGGTGGTCTGGTGGCAGGATGGCGGTCCTGGCGGTGGGAGGCGCGTATGTCGTGGGCGGACTGCGCGTCTCGGTTGCGGGCGCGCAGTCATGGCTGCTTGGGCGGCATGGCTGCGAGTGGTTGGCGGATCGGGGATGTGACGGGGGGATTGAAGCACCGGGGTTCATCACCTGTCCAGTTCATGCACTGGCCGACGGTGGCGGCATTCACGGATGTCGTGTTTCTTCTTGTAGGTTCCGTCGTGGTGCTCCCTCTCCCTCGTCTCGCTCCGGGTGAAAACTTGATCTTCGGATCGGACGGTGGCGACATTTCGTGGTCGTAACCTTCTTGGAGGCATCGTCTTGGAGCCCTCGGTTCGGCGTGATTCGTCACACACCCCCGGACGATTGCTCTTGGTGGTCTCCGTCGGTGCCAAGCGGTTCCTTTTTTGCACATCTTGTAGGTGCTTGGTTGTCGTTGTGGGTGTGTTTCGTTGCTCGGCTTCCTTGTATCTCGCCTTGGGTATGTGTGGTGTGTGTTTGTATCGATGCTTGGGATGTAAGTGGTTGTTGCTTTATAATATAAAGCGGGGAAGCCTTTTTCTTGATCCTCTCTCTTCTTCCGCCTCTGTCCATCGTCGACCACCTCCTTGCAGGCTAGCTGCCGTCGAGCACAAATCTAGAGGACGTGGGGGACAGAGCCGCTCCCAACACACCTGCATCTTCACGTGGGTGCCATGGAGTATTTGCTTGAGTCGGCCGAGCTCGCGGCCCTGCGTTGTGATCCATCCGAGCGAGGCTAAAGCGAACGGTAGGCGGCATCCTGGACGATGCACCAACTACCCCTCCTTTGGGCAGCAGAGCACCACCACGTCAGAGATCAGTGACCACATCTCCTTTTTGGCTTTTGCGACGGAGCATGCCGCGGTGCCGCCCCGGAGCACGGCCGCTGCACCACACCGCACCAGCGCCACTCCTAGAGCTAGAGGCCAGCATCCATCCATCCAAAGCCGAGCACACCTCCTCGGGACGCGATGCCTTTATCTGATCTTGTCCGAGGTGACGCACACGCGCCGCGACCGGCTGGGGACTGACACGAGACGATGCACACGCACCAACAGCGTCGGTGGGCATGCTGTTAGCCATAATCTTGAGTGAAGTTAGAAGATGGCACGTAGTATGTGAGTTCATGTACTAGTATGCTAGTTAATTAAGAGTATAGCTATTGGACGTGTCCTAGTGCTATACGTACTAGAAGTAGGAGTCCTTGGTCATGTGCGTAGGTTAGTACGTGTACAAGTCGTAGGTTAGTTTGGCTGGCTGAGTCCGGTTTGGACTCAAAGCAAGTACGTCTAGGTCTGTCTGGTCCTGCGTATATTTATATGCAGCACCTCGACAGGTTTGTCTCAGGTAGTGAAAAACAGAAAAAGGAATAAAAAAAGAGGCACGACACGTGCCCTTGGCCAAAGTTTTTCGTGTGCGTGTTCTTCGTCTACTTTGATGTGATCGATCCTGTGGGCAGAATTCCAACAATTGGTATCAGAGCTAGGTCGATTTGAAGCCGCGCTTGTCCCGGGGTGGCGATCTGCTAGCGCCTCGGGGCGGGCGATATGGTCGCTGGGTGGTGTAGCGACGAGGAGCGTCGGGAGATTGTCGTTCGGCGGAGCAACATGGAGGAAGACGGCGGGATGTCGTCGGCAAGGCGGTGGATGGAGATCGTTGACGGGGGCGGTGGTGCGGTGATGCGGTGCCGGAAAGTCGTCAGGATCGTCATCCGGGAGTTAGAGTCAAGGAGTCGTGCGGGTTAGCACGGTCGGTCGGTCGGTCAGTTGGTCGTTAGTCGTCATCATGTCCAAGTGCTCGTCTCTGTGAGGAGGCATTGAAGATGAAGCTCAGGTCGTCTGTGTGTCGCGACGAGAGGATCAAGTTCAACTATGTGGGGGCGGTAAACCAGTGAAGGTGAGTCTCTTCAGTGAGGCCATGTCTCTACATGAGGCTGGAGTGGGCGGTGTAGTCCACAGGGTGGTGCGATCCACAAGGAGTCTGCATGTATCTCGCTAGGGTGGATGGTGTAGTCCATCGGGTGGAGTTTTCCACAGGTTACTGGCGAGGCTGGGTAGTCCAAGGCATATTTGAGGTGGTCTGTAAATTCGCCAAGTTGAAATTGGGGAGAGATTGTTGCGATCAATGAAGCCTATCAATTTAACTTGTTGTGCGAGATGGAGGAGTCGACAAGGGGTGAATCGACAATGAGTCAAGACCGAAGAACCATAGAAGACAAGTCAAGATTAGGGAGAGAATGTTAGCCATAATCTTGAGTGAAGTTAGAAGATGACACGTAGTATGTGAGTTCATGTACTAGTATGCTAGTTAATTAAAAGTATAGTTATTGGACGTGTCCTAGTGCTATACGTACTAGAAGTAGGAGTCCCTGGTCATGTGCGTAGGTTAGTACGTGTACAAGTCGTAGGTTAGTTTGGCTGGCTGAGTCCGGTTTGGACTCAAAGCAAGTACGTCTAGGTCTGTCTGGTCCTGCGTATATTTATATGCAGCACCTCGGCAGGTTTGTCTCAGGTAGTGAAAAACAGAAAAAGGAATAAAAAAAGAGGCACGACACGTGCCCTTGACCAAAGTTTTTCGTGTGCGTGTTCTTCGTCTACTTTGATGTGATCGATCCTGTGGGCAGAATTCCAACTGATGCGGTCACCCCAGGTACTCTTGTCGTTCCACCATTATCGCCAAGTAAAGTATTTTCCAAGCGAGAGTCTGGCTATGAAAATAAGATGCAAAAATATGTGGTTCCCGCTCTGCGTCATAAAAAGATAATGTGTGCTACAAAACAGAGAGAAATCTTAGGTATGATGCCTGTTCCATATGCTACTGAAGTTGCTCTTCGGATCGTGCCTCAGAAGAAAGTGAAGCCTATGTTCAGAACACCTTGCCAATATTTGTACGAAGGCCAATATACGTACATGGGTCCTGGATGAATCAAGCGTACAAAAATGCCATGACAGAGGAGGCGTGTCCTTTTTATTTGTTTTCTAGTTTAATTGATTTTTGTAGGTTTTTTTAGTTTCTACGTACAAGTTGTAACGTGAGGAGTCCTCATCGTTTTCCTAGTCCAGGTCGGTCTAGGCCCAATTGTTAGGCACCACCTATATAAGCAAGGGGCAGCGTTGTCTAGATTTAGGTTGGAGTTGATACAGATAAATATTCAGAAAAGTCATCTTATGATTGGCGTATATCTGAGTTCCTGCGTTCCATGATTTGGATTGTTGATTGCATGTGTTCTGGCTGACTTGATTCCCAGGGCGCTAGCTTCGTTTTGATTCTTGATCAATCAGGGGTCAATCCGATCTCTACTTTGTTCAATCTACTTCTACCACCTCACGTTTTCCATCTGCTAATTACTCTGTCGCCGCCGCCGCCGCTGATCATCATTGGTCTAAACCTCTGTCGCCGCCGCCGCCGCTGATCATCATTAGTCTAAACCAATCCATCTAGCTAGCTACTACTCGTTCACGTACAGAATCACCACTGCAGCTATATATATTCGGCCTGTTCTAATTCATCTCCTTCCGTTCAAGTTTTACTCTGCTAGCGCTTTGCGTCAGTGAAAGATCAGGGCCACCCTATAAAATCGTCTCAAAGCTATTTGAGGCATATCACCAACACATGCGGTGCGGTGCGGACGGCAACGCCGTGCCGGCCGTGCGTGGTCTACAGCCTAGTGAGTACAGGCAAAGCCAAAGTGGGGACGCTGTCCTCCGCATGAGGCTGGAGGAAGCAACAATGCAACAATCTCGGTCGTGAGGCCGGAGACGCTATCCTGTGCTGATTGCGTGATCGGCTGCAAGCGCATACTACCTAAACTTATCGCTCGCCTGCAATGTCATGCAATTGGAGGGACCATGCACAGCAAAGCACGGGGAAGCCACCGCGCAACTACCCCACTCATGGTAATGGTATGCTATAGACGTATACTAGTATAGTACACCTCGCGCTAGGTGGAGTGCACTCGCTCGATCGAGGGTGCTGTTTCGAGTCGAGCAGCCAAAGCATAGCATGCCCTCTCATCTCGCAGTGCCCGGCAAACTTAGACATCTTACTATACTACAGTTACTACTAGGTGTACTGTTTGGTTGTTCCGGTTAAGACCCTGCCCAAACTCCGATTACTTGACCAGAATGCTAAGGTGGTGGTGACAGTCCAGCATGCACGGTAGGCCCATCACGGGCACACCGCACATGGCATCTCAATTATATCCCTGTGCTGAGCGTGAGGACGAACGACGCACAACTGCAGATGTCGACATCGTGGCACCGGGTCATGGAGGCCAGGTCAGCTCAGGATACCAATTAACCGTAGCGTACGTAGAACGTGTATATATCATGTGCTCCCTGACCAAAAGGGTCCCAACTTGTTACATTCTTGTCCGTGGAACCAACGCATCTCATCTCATTTCATCTCACAAAGCAGCGCCAGAAAAGGAGTGAAACTGATATACAAGAAGTAAAAAGATGGTGAAAGAGATCCGAGGTTAGATTCTCAGCCGATAGGGGAAGGTAGCCCTCCAACTCACAAGTTGGAGTTGGATTGGACATCTTTTCAAGGAGGTGCTTGAGTGAGCCTTTCGAAAAAAAATGGAAAGGAGGCGTGTGAGTGAGTGTGATCAGGATAGGAATATGTCATTAGTTTGATGCCAAGTTGGCCTAGACGTACGTGGGGAGCATGCACAAGCACAAATAATAATAAACATCCGTACTATTATTATTTCTGTGATTCTTTTTGGCTTTTGCGACTCTAGTGCAGGAATCAAGTGATCTCTGTAGCCACTTTCCGGCTGAGTCAGATCTGCTAGCTCTCTTTAGTTTATAACCGCTCTTTTGTTTCTCCCTTTTCCGAACATTTCCTAGTCTTGTTAAACTTTCTCACCTCCTCCATTTCCATTATTGTGATGAATTATCTTCCTTTTTCAGCACTACTACTAGTAGTAACCAAGCGATCAAAGTCGGGGTGAACGGATAATACGGTTAATATTGACGGGAACAATAATGGAGGCATGAAATTTTGCGAAATTGAGGAGGAGGGACGGGACCCTGTCACATTCACCCACTCTACCCACGTACTCCTACGTGTCTGCTAAGCTACCATCTATCTACACATGCCGGAGGATCGGCGTGATTTCACATGCTTTTAGTTTCAGCCTCTCTCTCTAATTTCCTCGCCCTTTAATTTTTCCTCTCTATTCTTCTTTCATTATCCTGATTCCTTGTCCCATCTTCCATGGCAGACACGGGAAAGCAGAAGCGATTCCATTGGCAAAAGTGGAGGCAATCAGGATACTAGTTGCCTGCATCTTTGTGCATGCGGCCCTACCTAACTACAACGATTGATCGATGCTGCCACGTGGCTGTACGGCCTTCACATCGAAATGATTGATGATGACATGATATGGTAATCGTAAAGTAAATATAAATATTAATTAATAATTCATTTTCTCAGCAAAAATAACATAAAATACACCAGTTACTTCATAGTCACAGGTCATTAAGACGTTGTACTCCTACCAAAAAAAAAACAGGGCACCGAGAAATTTTCGCCATTGTGGCCGTGTGGTGAGCAGTACTGGTCACCTAGCCCACCATCCCACCTAGCCCACCATCCCATATACATGACTCTCAGTCAGCCATGGGAGATTAAAGGTGGATAAGATAAGTGTTGTGCTGTGGTGTTTGTCCATGACCGTGCTCTCACATCTCACAAAGCAGCATGATATGCTTCCAGTACATTGAGCGCATGGTTGGTATATAAAACTGTGGGATAAGCTTTGGCTTTCAGTAGCCCGCAAGCATGCACCAACGCTAGCTAGCTCTGAAGATCCAAAAATGTCTAGTGGTTAGCAACGGACAGGAGAACAAATATGTGCCATCTTTGTTGGGTGCTGCCTGTCTCTTGGTTGATCGGTATTCAAGGAGGAATAAGTTAAGTTCCATTGGTGTAGAAGCTAGCTATGTCATGTCATCTGGTACATCCATTTGTGCAGTACTAAAGGCTCGATCAAGTGGTTAGCATGAGCTGTACCACATTTGCGAAATAAAGCATGAGCTGTACTACATGTAGGAACTAGGAACAAAAGACATTTCTTCCTTCCGTGGAGTGGAGCGAGCAAAAATTCCTTGCATCAACGGATTTTTCATTGTCAAACGATGTTTCGTCTCTTTCCTTTCACCCATATATTCACCTTTCGACTAAAGTAGAAGATGGCTTTCTAATTGCATTAGGCTTAGAAGTGACGCTTGTCGAAAAAAGCCACTGGTATCAATGTTAGGTGAATTTTCTTTATGAAAGGTCATTCCTCCCATCAAAGCCGCTTGATTACAAATGGCATATCTGGTCGAATGGTGTAATTTTTCTCATTTTCCATGCAAAAACATCCTCTAGTCTCTCTGGAGAAAGTTACGCCTTGATAAAAATTAATTAATTATGATAGGTGCTTAATTGTGCTACCTCTGTTCGTAAATAGATGACTTGCTCAAAAACATCCAGCTTAACTTTTCTATAACTTTATAATGGCCAAAAAGACGAAACATTGACACTGAAAATGTCGTACATGCCATTTGCTTACTTACGGATGGGTAACTGGTACTATTCATAAGGCCAATGTAAAAGCCCGGACGAATTTTCGATGGTAAAAGCGTCGAATTGCACCTTGCCACAATCAAGTAAAAGATTGTGATAAACCTTTAAAAAAATCCAGGAGCACTAGACATATGCCTCTGAGAATTTTGTAAACTTAATTGGGGGCTAACTCCTCTCCAGCTTTTCCTCCCAGTCTATATATAGCCGAATCCACAAAGTCAGGTGCTCACTAAGCTACCATAACCTAGCTTGGCAGCCAACCCATGCATCCAACTAACTACCAAATCACACGTACGTGAACCACTGAAAAATCTTTCGAAGGAACAAGGGCCATTTCAGTAGTAGCAGTTAGCACCGGCGTGCTGGCTCTCCGTCCTGCATCCCTCACCTTTTTATTTATTTTGTTACTACTCTCAGATAAATTAATGGAGGAATCACGGTGTGAAGTTTTCTTTTTCTTTGATAGGAATAACGATGTGAAGTTGACAGAGAAGTGGACACACGAGAAGAAATGTCGTGGTAGCACGAGGGACCGTGGACACGCGAGAAAAAGAAGTGGACATACGTAAGGATAGGGTGAGGCTGACGGTTAACCATATCTTGATTATCTTTTTGCCGGTTGTGCAATTACAGGGGCGGCGAATCACAAGCGTTCGTGCTAAATAGGACAAATGTGCATGATTGTGACACCTAGTGGAGCTCCAAAAGCAACGGGAAAATGACATCAACTACCTGTAGATGATATTGACACATACTAATATTTATTTAGTTTAGTCAACAACATTTCTATTTCTGCAAAGGGAGCTAGGGAGACAAAGTACATGCACTAATCAGTGCTTATTTGACGATGCATATGGCTATTCATATGAAAATAGAAGCCAACCGATATGGCATCAGTTGTGCTAACCACTGAAAAGATAATCAGAAAGGATAATGAATGGAGCACTCTTTATTGGATGATCTTAAATGTTACCAGTAATTTCTGTTGGGACGAATCGACCATATATAAGACAAAATGTTCCATTTTTGTAGCGATTAATTATATTTGGTGTTGATGACTATACCTCCGATCAGAATCACCCGAGGTGGTAGTTGAGGGGTACCACATGATTACTCGAAAAACAAACGAGAGCAAGGAGCATTCTAAAACCTTGGCCCAGGTGACAGTGAGGCCGACTGATTCACCATTTTGGAAAGGCTTGATGAGAGCCAAACCGCTCTTTTTCAACAGGACAAGCTTCGTAGTCGGAAATGGAGCTAATACGAGGTTTTGGGAGGATACGTGGCTTGGGGAGTCTCCCCTTGCACTTCAATATCCGACTCTGTATAACGTTGTTCAACGTACAGAAGCCTACGTTGCAACCGTTCTACAATCCACTCCCCTCAATATTAGTTTTCGGAGGACGCTAGTGGGAAATCGTTGGGAGGCCTGGCTTCATCTTGTAAGACGTTTGATGGATATCCAGCTGTCTCAGCAGCCAGATCAGTTGTTTTGGAAACTAACTAAGAACGGCGTGTTTTCGGTCAAATCCATGTATCTAGATGTTATAAACTCTAGCGTCATTCCTTCCTCGAAGCACGTTTGGAAAGTGCAGGTACCTTTTGTTGGGGAACGTTGCATAAAATAAATTTTTTCCTACGTTCACTAAGATCAATCTAGGAGTTCATCCAGCAACAAGAGAGAGGAGTGCATCTACATACCCTTGTAGATCGCGAGCGGAAGCGTTCAAGAGAACGGGTTGAGGGAGTCGTACTCGTCGTGATCCAAATCACCGGAGATCCTAGCGTCGAATGGACGGCACCTCCGCGTTCAACACACGTACGGTCAGTGAGACGTCTCCTCCTTCTTGATCCAGCAAGGGGGAAGGAGAGGTTGATGAAGATCCAGCAGCACGACGGCGTGGTGGTGGATGCAGCAAGGATCCCGGCAGGGCTTCGCCAAACGTCTGCGGGAGGGAGAGGTGTAGCAAGGGGAAAGGGAGGCGCCAAGTGCAAGGGTGCAGCTTCCCTCCCTCCCCCCTTTATATAGGGTCCCCAGGGGAGGGCGCCGGCCCTGGAGATGGGATCTCCAAGGGGGGGCAGCGGCCAGGGGGAGGCTTGCCCCCCAAGGCAAGTGGCACTAGTGCAGAACCGAGCATTAGCACCGGTTCGTAAGGCCCTATAGTGCCGGTTACATAACCGGCACTAATTTGTGGTCACTAAAGCCCCCCCCCTTTAGTACCGGTTCAGCACGAACCGGTGCTAAAGGGCAACCACGTGGCACGAGCCAGCTCCGGGGGCCTGGAGCCCTTTAGTACCGGTTGGTAAGACCAACCGGTACTATAAGGTTTGAGGGGTTTTTAGTTTTATGATTTCTTTTTCATTTAATTTTGTGTTTCCATTTTAATTCTTTTTCGTTTGCTGGTATTTTACGATACTACACATTGTACACGTTATGCATATATATATATATATATATATATATATATATATATATATATATATATATATATATATAGAATTTCTAGTAGAACCAATCATGCATATATATATATCACATCAATGTCTCACAAATTAAACCACCATATTAATTAATTCACGCATACACACATGTATAGCTATATACAATTTCTCCTACATATGAATGTTGCCTTCGGAGCCAGTCTAATTGGTGCCTTCGGAGCACGATGACAATTGAAAGTGGTTTTCATGGGGGCGGTAGCGGGTAATAGAATTCTCCATTCGGATTTATGACCTGGTCGAGCAAAAATCCCGCTATTTCCTCTTGAAGTGCTTCTACGCGCTCCCTTTCTATGAGCTTCTCCCGCACCTCTTTGAACTGTTAAGAAGGAGATCAATATGCATGTGTATTAGTTGTGTGACTAGATATCGATAATGGTGTAAAAATTGTGAATAGTGTTCTGACAAGCGTACCCATTGCTGTCTTTGAGATCTGCTCCTTTCGGACGCCATCATGCGAATGTTCTCGCAAACGCAGAATGCACACAGATCAGTCCCCTGCGCCTGCTTCAGGGCCTTTACGAGAATGGAATTTGATCAGATAAAAATTAATCAAGCATGATAATTAAAGAGATGGCAGCTAGCTAGCTAGCTAGTACTACTTAATTACTTACCTTGGGTCGAACCCATTGAAGCTTTTGTTTCCATTCACCTTCCGTGACGCTGATGAATCTTGCCCAAGCCCTGCCCGCCGACAAAGAAAATGAATAAAGGGGTTATTAAATAGTTCATATCATGAAATGACGAACTAAATAGGCCGAGATATATAGTTAATAATGATTGAAATTACCTGTTGACTATCCCATACAAGATGTTAAAGTCAGTTTTTTTGAGATTAGTGAGTCTAGTACTTCAACTGTTCCGGCGTCAACTTTAATGATACACAAGACCCAGTGAAATCTGCATGCACACACGTTTACATGTCTTAATTAAGCGGGTATATGTAAGCAAAAACATGTAGCTAGCTAGTAGGCAAAAATAGAGAATTTGTAGTACAAGACAGTGTGACTCACCCAAAGTGGCAAGGAAGTAGTATATCTTCATTATATTTGAGGCGCTTCAAGAACTCTAGCATGCTGTCCTCTACTTCCTTTGCATGATGTTCATTTATCTTCCATGTGAATTCATTAATGGTGTTTGGGTCAATGAACCCAATGCCATAGCGTCCACCTTTTCTCATTTCATATAGCTTCATCCTGCATAATACCACAGAAAAGAATATAGTGAGGATAATTACAGGTAATGATTGATCAAAAGGATCACTACAGCTAGCTTGAGACTTAAATTATAGAAAGAGATCACTTACAGACAATAGCAAATGACGATAGATTTGTCGAGTGCGTCCTGATTGTATAACTGAAACAGTTCTAAATAC
The DNA here is from genome assembly GCF_018294505.1 of Triticum aestivum. Classification (NCBI taxonomy): domain Eukaryota; kingdom Viridiplantae; phylum Streptophyta; class Magnoliopsida; order Poales; family Poaceae; genus Triticum; species Triticum aestivum. The sequence continues at coordinate 599,707,931 of NC_057813.1, forward strand.
TCAACGGACCCAGCTTTCTCATGGTAGTAACGGTCCTTCTTGACATTCACCATGAGGGACACTCGATCTGAAATCTTGGTAATGTTCATGTACCATTGATGCAATTCATACATTCTCGTTGGGAGGTTCTTGACCTTGTCTGGCGCGACCAAAGGTTGGCCCCGGACATATTTCCGTTTTACTTCATCCTCTCTAAGCAAAGGCATGGGCTCGATCTCGAGGAGTTGTCCAACAGTGATGTTGAGAACTTCAGCCTGCATTATATGCTCCTCCGTTATTACCACATTGCCCACCTCGGGAACATGCACTGTTTGCCCACAATAATATTGGGGGCGCGTACTGTCACCTGTTGTTGGCACAACAAGCGAGGGGATCGATTGCGCCGCCTGTTCTCCCAGCTGGGGAATGGTTTTCCCGCATTTTTTGGCAGCTGCTTCTTGTTTGCTCGATCCCGATGTAGACGTGCTCGCCTCCCTTTGTAGACGTGCTCGATTTAACTTCCTGATGTGGCGCTCATAGTCTGTGTCAACAGGCTTGGAAGCTGGTGGTTGAGCCATACGAATGAAGTGGTCAATCGTTTCCTCAGGCACTTTCTCCCTTGGCGGCGGTGGCGGTTTCGGTGCAAAATGGGCTTCCACCTCGGCCTTCGATATGGCTGTGATTTCCTCCTCGGACCTGTCATAAGACCTCTGCGGAAGAGGCTTGAGGCTTGGACCATATTTATATCGCTTGCCTCCGCCTGTACTTCCTGTACTACCTCGACTCGTACCGCTACGCACCATAGCTGCGGGGTGTCTCTTCTGCGATTGCTGAGGCGGCGGAGACGGCTGACGGGACTGAGTTGGACGAGGAGGAGTGGCCTGAGGTTGTGCCGGACATGGAGGAGGAGTGGACGTCTGACGCTGTGGCGGACTTGGAGGAGGAGGATTGTCCTGACACTTTGCCGGACTTGGAGGAGGAGGATTGTCCTGACACTTTGCCGGACTTGGAGGAGCGGGAGTCTGCTGACTCGGTGGCGGACTTCGACGAGGACTCGGGTGACGCGGTGTCGGTGGCCTTGGAAAGATGATGCAATCCTTTTTCCATAGGATGATACGATGTTTGGCCTCTCCGAGAAAGCGCTCGCCGTCACCTCCAGCAATGTCAAGCTCGTAGCCCTGAATATGGTGGGTCCACCACCTCATCAACCACGACACGAGCATAGCCCGCTGGAATCGGGTTGCAATGGAAGGTTGCCTCGGGGGGATTTGTGAAAGCACAGCCGTCCGCCACCTTCATGGATATGTTCTTCATTTTGACGTGTAGCTCGCAGTTAGTGTTCTCCGTGATGTCATCCACGGGGTATCTACCCAGCATTGCGTCGTCCGGGACGGAACCCACGCTGCTTCTCGGCATGGATGGGCCGGTGCTATCCAATGCTGGATCATCCGCTAGCTGCTGCAGCTGCTGAGACCCCCTTTGATGGGTAAGTGAGTCGATCTGCTCCTGCTGCCGCTGGAATTTGACTGCCAATTCCGCTTGACTTGCTTCTAGGCCTTGAAGGCGTTCATAGTCCCGCTTCCTCTGCTCCTCCTCCATCTTCCTCTTCTTCTCCTCCGCAATCTTCTTTCTCGCACGGGTTCTATAGTCGTTGTTCCAGTCTGAAAACCCCTCATACCACGGCAGAGCGCCCTTGCCTCGTGTTCTTCCCGGGTGTTCAGGATTTCCCAGGGCACGCGTAAGCTCGTCGTTCTCTCTGTTGGGCTGGAACACCCCCGTTCGTGCCTCTTCTATTGCAACAAGTATCGCATCGTCGGCTCCCTTCAGACTTGCCCTCGTCGAAACATTGCCTGTCTCCCGGTCCAACTCCCCCCCATGCGCATAGAACCAAGTCCTGACCCTGGGGGCCAGCTCTTAGTAGCCGGAGTGACAACTGCATCCTCCATCTCTTTCTCAGACTTATCCCACTTAGGCATTGCCACCGCATAGCCACCTGGCCCCAGCTTATGGAACTTATCCTTTTTTCCGGCATACTTCTTGTTTATTCTCGACCGTTCCTCAGCTAATTCCGAATCCTTGAATTTCACGAAATCGTCCCAATGATCACGTTGGTTCTCCAGTGTTCCCTTGAATACTGGAGTCTTCCTTCCTCCGTTGACGTACTTGTTCCATTCACCATTCTTGTAGTTCTTGAATGCAGTCGCCATCATCTTAAGAGCAGCCTCTTTGACTTTCTGCACATCTGCTTCTGTGAAATGATCTGGTAGGGTGAAATGTTCCATGAGAGTATCCCAAAGCAGATCTTTTTGATTCTTGTCGACATAAGTAACATCTGGACGTGGCTCTGCTGGCGCTCTCCATTCTTGAAGTTTGATCGTGAGTTGGTCCTTCACAAGAACTCCGCACTGACGAACGAACTTGTCCGCAATCTTCTTAGGCGCTAATGGTTTGCCAGTAGGGCCGCATGCCTCGATATTGTACTTTACGCCCGGCTTCAACTTTTTGTTCGGGCCTCGTTTCGTCCTTTTGCCTGAAGATTTGCTCGATCCGGATGGCTGAAAGAACAAAGATCGATTCGTTAATATATCTTCAAGTCATTTAAAACATGTGATGATCACCAGATGCCTGCTTATATAAATATATATACCTCGTCGGTGTTTGTTGTTTCAGGATCAACATGTTCTTCGTCATAATCATAGTTCATGACTTCGTCGTGATCGAATATCATATCACCCTCTCCGGTGTTGTTTAGAAATTCGGAGCCGTCATAATCTTCTTCATTCTGATTATCATCTGCCCCGCGTATCATATCGAACATGGTATGTTCTCCCTCTTTGTCGGTATTGTCTGCCATAGCTTTTGTTTAACTAATCCAAAAGAAATATAAAACAATTTAGTATTCAAATCTCGAATAATAGATATAATCTCGAATACATCGTCCAGAATAATAGATATAATCTCGAATACATCGTCTCGAATAATATATAATATTGAATAGTACATCACTGGCTATTAGCTAATAAAGATCGAATACTACAGAAGAATCTAGGACACTCGCGGTTCCTCCGGCGCGGGCAGTGGACACCCAAAGAGAAGGAACCCTCACAGGATCATAGCTGAAGTGAGATCCCCGAAGATACTGCCACGTATTGGAGAACCTGCCGCCCTCTAATGCAACCATGTAGCGATGGACGTGCTCGTCCTCCTCCCTGACACGGCGACGTACCACCTCCGGCGGGGCCGGGTCCCTCCGCACCGAAACTGGCCCACGCAAACGCCACCAAACGAGATCAGGGTCGACGACGGGACCCACGGCCGGGTTCCTCGTCAAGCGGCGCGCCCCTCCAAGCAGCACCTCCCAGTGCCAGCCCGATGGAGCCCAGTCCCGGACATGGGTCGGCTGGACGTCGTCGCGAACGGGTCGACGGCGAGGATGCGGGCCGGGCATCGTCGAGAACAAATACTAGCTATATGCCCGCAAAAAGTAACATTTTTTTAATGATTGGATTTTGATAACTAAAATTTCTAACATTTCTATAACATTTCTAACAATGCTATATATAACTAACATTTCTATAACATTTCTAATATTTTTATAACTAAAAAACAAAAAAAATTATAACATTTCTATATATATAACTAACATTTTTATAACTATTTCTATAACTAAAAAACAAAAAAAATTCTAACAATTCTAACTTTTTTATAACTATTTCTATAACTAAAAAACAGAAAAAATTCTAACAATTTCTAACATTTCTAACAATTCTAACATTTCTAACTATTTCTAAAAAACAGAAAAATGTCTAACAATTTCTTAAAAACAGAAAAATCTATAACTAAAAATGTATGTGTGTGTGTGCGCGCTCACTGGCCAGCGAGGCGAGAGGCGACGGGGGGCGCGCGGCGACGGGGACGGCGACGGGGACGACGACGGGCGCGGTGACGACGGGACGGGGACGTACGGGCCGGGGCAGCGACGACGGGGACGGGGACGTACGGGCCGGGGCGGCGATGACGACGGGGACGGTGACGACGTGGCCGGGACGGGGCAGCGGTGACGACGGGGACGGGACGACGGGGCGGCGACGAAGGGGACGGGGCGGCGTCGGGGGCGGCGTCGAGGGATATGGAGACGGCGGGGGCGGCGGGCGACGGTGCAGAGGAGAAGAAGCAGAGGGAGAGATGAGAAACTGACGAAATTTTGAAGTGTTTTCTTATATAGAAGGCACCTTTAGTACCGGTTGGAGCCACCAGCCGGTACTAAAGGTCTGTTTTGGCCAGGCCAAGCGGGGGAAGCGACCCCCATTAGTACCGGGTGGTGGCACAAACCGGTACTAAAGGCCCCCCCTTTAGTACCGGTTTGTGCCACGACCCGGTACTAAAGGGGGTGCACTGGCGCAGGTGCGGTGCGGAAGTTTAGTCCCACCTCACTAGTCGAGGGGCTACCGCACTGGTTTATAAGCCCCAGTGCGGTAGCTCTCTCGAGCTCCTCTCCTAATCAGGCCTACTGGGCCTACCTGTCCTCCTCGCCTTGTGGGCCTACTGGGCCTTCGCGGGCCTGCATCCTGGCCCAACGAAAGGTTGTGTCGCTAGTCGTATGCAGGCCGCTTTGGCCCAGTAGGCGGGCTTTTTTTCTTAATTTTTTTTGCTTTATTTTTTTGTTTTATTTATTTTTGAGTTGTTTTTTGCTGTATTTAGAGTTTCTTTGTGAATATTTTGCTTTAGGTACAAAAAATTACAAACTTTCTGTTAGTGCCGGTAGATTTCAAATTTGAATAGTTTAAATTTTGAATTATTTGAAATTTGTGTGAATCACTAGTTTGTGAATAACTTAACTTTGAAAAAAGTTTTTCAATGATTCTTTTTTCTTATGTTTAATATTAGTGTGTTTTATCATTATATTCAATTTAGTAATGCTTAGGTTATTTAAAAAATGAAATGCCTTTGTAACAGTTCAGTTTTCGTCGGAAACCCTGATACTTCGAAAGAGATTGTCCATTTTGTACACGAAGTGCATCCAGTTTTTGCCGTAACCCTCTCTACTTTCTTGCACATGCTATTTGTATGAAATTATGATACCATGCCAACTTTCAACCTTTTCTGAGTTCATTTGAATTGCTTTTCAATTTCAGGGTCATTTAGCTGGAAAAAAATCAGTAAATGCATGAAAAGAATTTGTTTGCACATAAAATTTCTTCGCGTTTCAAATGCCAAAACACATAACTACCCTAACTATTACAGACATTCCCTCCTGGGTGTGAAACACAGAAGAAAGTGATGATAGTGAAGCCGATCACATCCCAGATCTTTGGGTGTGAAACTTTTTCTTCGCGTGTGTCCCTTTGCGCCGTAACCATGGAAAATCTTCATCATTTAACGGGATGCTCGGGTCAATATTCACTGTGAATGGAGCAATTTCATCAAACTTTTCATAATCTTCTGACTTGTCTGTCTTGTCATCCACTCCCATGATGTTTCTCTTCCCAGAAAGAACTATGTGCCGCTTTGGCTCATCGTACGATGCATTCGCTTCCTTATCTTTTCTTTTTCTTGGCTTGGTAGACATGTCCTTCACATAGAAAACCTGTGCCACATCATTGGCTAGGACGAATGGTTCGTCTGCATACGCAAGATTGTTGAGATCCACTGTTGTCATTCCGTACTGCGGGTCTTCCGTTACCCCGCCTCGTGTCATATTGACCCATTTGCACCGAAACAAAGGGACCTTTAAACCACGTCGATAGTCAAGTTCCCATATGTCCTGTATATAACCATAATATGTTTCCTTTCCCGTCTTGGTTTCTGCATCAAAGTGGACACCACTGTTTTGGTTGGTGCTCTTCTTATCTTGGGCGATCGTGTAAAATGTATTACCATTTATCTCGTACCCTTTGAAAGTCATTATATTCGAAGATGGTAACTGGGACAGCAAGTACAAGTCATCTTCAATAGAGGTGTCATGCATGGTACGTGTCTGCAACCAGTTGGCGAAAACTCCTGGTTTGTTCATGTGTAATCCAGTCATCAGACCGCTCCGGGTGTTTGGAGCGTAGCAAATTCTTGTGTTCATCCATATATGGAGCCACCAAGGTGGAATTCTGTAGAACTGTGTAGTGTGCTTCAGTGAGAGAATGTCCGTCCATACATATTATTTGTTCCCCTCCTAGCGTGCCTTTTCCATCCAGTCTGCCCTTATGCCGCGATTCAGGAACACCAATCGGCTTAAGGTCAGGAATAAAGTCAATACAAAACTCAATGACCTCCTCATTTTGATGGCCCTTGGAGATGCTTCCTTCTGGCCTAGCACGGTTATGAACATATTTCTTTAAGACTCCCATGAACCTCTCAAAGGGGAACATATTGTGTAGAAATACAGGACCCAAAACGTTAATCTCTTCGCATAGGTGAACTAGGACGTGCGTCATGATGTTGAAGAAGGATGGTGGGAACACCAACTCGAAACTGACAAGACATTGCACCAAATCATTCTGTAACCTTGGTATGATTTCTGGATCGATTACCTTCTGAGAGATTGCATTGAGAAATGCACATAGCTTCACAATGGCTAATCGAACGTTTTCCGGTAGAAGCCCCCTCAATGCAACCAGAAGCAGTTGCGTCATAATCACGTGACAGTCATGAGACTTTAGGTTCTGGAACTTTTTCTCTGCCATGTTTATTATTCCCTTTATATTCGACGAGAAGCCAGATGGTACCTTAATACTGAGCAGGCATTCAAAGAAGATTTCCTTCTCTTCTTTGGTAAGAGCGTAGCTTGCATGACCCTGATGTATGCCGTCTTCTCCATGCATACGTTGCTGGTCCTCCCGTGCCTCAGGTGTATCTTTTGTCTTCCCATACACGCCCAAGAAGCCAAGCAGGGTCACACAAAGATTCTTCGTCACGTGCATCACGTCGATTGCGGAGCGGACCTCTAGGTCTTTCCAATATGGCAGGTCCCAAAATATAGATTTCTTCTTCCACATGGGTGCGCGTCCATCCGCGTCCTTCGGAACAGGTTGTCCGCCAGGACCCTTTCCAAATATCACCTTCAAATCCTTGACCATATCATGTACATCAGCACCAGTACGGTGGCGAGGCTTCGTCCGGTGATCCGCCTCACCTTTGAAATGCTTGCCTTTCTTTCTTACGGGATGCCTGCTTGGAAGAAATCCACGATGTCCCAGGTACACATTCTTCTTACAACTATTCAAATATATACTGTCGGTATCATCCAAACAGCGCGTGCATCCGCGGTATCCCTTGTTTGTCTGTCCTGAAAGGTTACTGAGAGCAGGCCAATCATTGATGGTCACGAACAGCAACGCCTTGAGGTCAAATTCTTCGCCCATGTGCTCATCCCATGCACGTACACCTGTTCCATTCCACAGTTGTAAGAGTTCTTCAACTAATGGCCTTAGGTACACATCAATGTCGTTGCCGGGTTGCTTAGGGCCTTGGATGAGCACTGACATCATAATGAACTTCCGCTTCATGCACAACCAAGGAGGAAGGTTATACAAACATAGAGTCACAGGCCAGGTGCTATGGTTGCTGCTCTGCTCCCCAAAAGGAGTAATGCCATCTGCGCTTAGACCAAACCATACGCTCCTTGCATCATCTGCAAACTCCTTCCCGTACTTTCTTTCGATTTTTCTCCACTGCGACCCGTCAGCGGGTACTCTCAACTTTCCGTCTTTCTTACGGTCTTCTCTGTGCCATCGCATCGCCTTGGCATGCTCTTTGTTTTGGAACAACCATTTCAACCGTGGTATTATAGGAGAATACCACATCACCTTGGCAGGAATCTTCTTCCTGGGGCGCTCACCCTCGACATCACCAGGCTCATCGTGGCTGATCTTATAGCGCAATGCACCACATACCGGGCAAGCGTTCAAATCCTCGTACTCACCGTGGTAGAGGATGCAATCATTAGGGCATGCATGTATCTTTTGCACCTCTAACCCTAGAGGGCAGACAGCCTTCTTTGCTTCGTACGTACTCTCGGGCAATTCGTTGTCCTTTGGAAGCATATCCTTTATCATTACCAGCAACTTTCCAAATCCCTTGTCAGATACACCATTCTCTGCCTTCCATTGCAGCAATTCTAGTGTGGTGCCCAGCCTTTTCTTGTCACCTACGCAATTCGGGTACAATAATTTTTTGTGATCCTCTAACATGCGCTGCAACTTCTTATTCTCCAAATCACTTGCGCAGTTTCTCTTTGCATCGGCAATGGCCCGACCTAGATCATCAATGGGCTCATCTGATGCCTCTTCTTCAGCTTCTTCCCGCATTGCCGGCTCAGCTTCTTCCCGCATTACCGGCTCAGCTTCTTCCCCCATTGTTGTATCATCATATTCAGGGAACCCATGGCCAGGATAGCTGTCGTCGTCCTCTTCTTCTTCATTGTCTTCCATCATAACCCCTCTTTCTCCGTGCTTGGTCCAAACATTATAGTGGGGCATGAAACCGGACTCAAACAGGTGGACGTGAATGGTTCTTGACGTAGAGTAATTGTGACCATTCTTACAGACACCACATGGACAAGGCATAAAACCATCCGCCCGCTTGTTTGCCTCAGCCGCAAGCAGAAAAGTATGCACGCCCTCAACGAACTGGGGAGAGCATCGGTCATCGTACATCCATTGCCGGCTCATCTTCATTACACAACACCGAATAGACCAAATTAATACAAGTTCATACATAAAGTTCATACAACACTTAAATGCAACAAACAAATAACTCTCTAGCTAAAGCATTTAAATGCAACAACAAATGCGATCAAGATCGCAACTAAGGTAACAATTGATCCAATAGCATAATGATACCAAGCCTCACTATCGTTGACATATTTTCTAATCTTTTTATTCTTCAAGCGCATTTTCTCCATCTTGATCTTGTGATCATCGACGACATCGGCAACATGCAACTCCAATTCCATCTTCTCCCCCTCAATTCTTTTCAATTTTTCTTTCAAGTACTCATTTTCTCTTTCAACTAAATTTAACCTCTCGACAATAGGGTCGGTTGGAATTTCCGGTTCACATACCTCCTAGATAAAAATATCTATGTCAACTTGATGGGCATAATTTGTCATAAACACGAAATGCAACTAATAGTTTTAAAAGAGAATATACCACATTCGAATCATAACAAGGACGAGGGCCGACGGGGACGGATATCAAAACCATGGCACTATGTATAACAAACAACGTACGGGTAAGATAATTATTACATGATTAACTATATATCCAAATCACACAAACATCAATTTTTTTATATAAAATTACATGAACAAGAGGCTCACCACAAGGTGGTGCCGGTGACGGGACGGTGCGGGCGATCGACGGTGGTTACGACGGAGATTTAGAAGGCACTAAGTAAACCACTCCTACATATGCAAACTAAGTGTTATTTTTGACCTCAAATTGCATATAAATCAAATACTAGCACATATATATATTTCCTCCCAAATTACTAAACTCACAAATTAGTAACTATACAAAGCATGGGAAGAGCTAATCTAGCAATGAGAGTTGAAAGGACAAAGTTGCTAACCTTTGTGATCATTTGAATGGATGGGGGCCTTCAAATCTTGACAAATTTTGGGTAAAATTTGTGAGGAGCTCGAGGGGAAAGGGGAAGAACAGAGGAGAAGTGAGGGGAAAGGGGAAGAACAGAGTGGCTCGGGTGGACGAAGGGTTTATGTACGTCGACCTATAGTACCGGTTCGTGGCACGAACCGGTACTAAAGGTGCTGGAGGGGGCCCAGACTGACAACATCCTGCCACCACCCTCAGTAGTACCGGTTCGTGGCACGAACCGGTGCTAAAGGTTAGCCACGAACTGGTACTAATGAGAGCGGCCCGGCTAGCCGTTGGAACCGGCACTAATGTATACATTAGTGCCGGCTCTAATACAAACCGGCACTAATGTGCTCCACGTTTGACCCTTTTTCTACTAGTGTGGAGGCGCCCCCCAACCCTAGGGTTTCCAACCCTAGGCGCAGGGGGGCCCAAGGGGGGGCGCACCAGCCCACCAGGGGCTGGTTCCCCTCCCCACTTCAGCCCACAGGGCCCTCCGGGATAGATGGCCCCACCCGGTGGACCCCCAGGACCCTTCCGGTGGTCCCGGTACAATACCGGTGACCCCCAAAACTTTCTCGATGTCCGAAACTGCACTTCCTATATATAATTCTTCACCTCCGGACCATTCCGGAACTCCTCGTGACGTCCGGGATCTCATCTGGGACTCCGAACAACTTTTGGGTTACTGCATATTCATATCTCTACAACCCTAGCGTCACCGAACGTTAAGTGTGTAGACCCTACGGGTTCGGGAGACATGCAGACATAACCGAGACGCCTCTCCGGTCAATAACCAACAGCGGGATCTGGATACCCATGTTGGCTCCCACATGCTCCTCGATGATCTCATCGGATGAACCACAATGTCGAGGATTGAATCAATCCCGTATACAATTCCCTTTGTCAATTGGTACGTTACTTGCCCGAGACTCGATCGTCGGTATCCCAATACCTCGTTCAGTCTCGTTACCGGCAAGTCACTTTACTCGTACCGTAATGCATGATCCCGTGACCAGACACTTGGTCACATTGAGCTCATTTGATGATGCATTACCGAGTGGGCCCAGAGATACCTCTCCGTCATACGGAGTGACAAATCCCAGTCTTGATTCGTGCCAACCCAACAAACACTTTCGGAGATACCCGTAATGCACCTTTATAGTCACCCAGTTACGTTGTGACATTTGGCACACCCAAAGCACTCCTATGGTATCCGGGAGTTGCACAATCTCATGGTCTAAGGAAATGATACTTGACATTTGGAAAAGCTATAACGAAACGAACTACATGATCTTTGTGCTATGCTTAGGATTGGGTCTTGTCCATCACATCATTCTCCTAATGATGTGATCCCGTTATGAATGACATCCAATGTCCATAGTTAGGAAACCATGACTATTTGTTGATCAACGAGCTAGTCAACTAGAGGCTCACTAGGGACTTATTGTGGTCTATGTATTCACACATGTATTACGATTTCCGGATAATACAATTATAGCATGAAAAATAGACAATTATCATGAACAAAGAAATATAACAATAACCATTTTATTATTGCCTCTAGGGCATATTTTCAACAGTCTCCCACTTGCACTAGAGTCAATAATCTAGTTACATTGTGATGTATCGAACACCCATTGCGTCCTGGTGTTGATCATGTTTTGCTCTAGGGAGAGGTTTAGTCAACGGATCTACTTTACAAATATCTATGTCTCCATCTTGAACATTTTCATGAATGGAGTTGAAGTGACGCTTGATGTGCCTGGTCTTCTTGTGAAACCTGGGCTCCTTGGCAAGTGCAATAGCTCCAGTGTTGTCACAGAAGAGTGTAATCGGCCCCGACGCATTGGGTATGACTCCTAGGTCGGTGATGAACTCCTTCACCCAGATTGTTTCATGTGCTGGCTCCGAGGCTGCCATGTACTCCGCTTCACATGTAGATCCCGCCACGACGCTCTGCTTGCAACTGCACCAGCTTACCGCCCCACCATTCAAAATATACATGTATCCAGTTTGTGACTTAGAGTCATCCAGATCTGTGTCGAAGCTAGCGTCGACGTAACCCTTTACGATGAGCTCTTCTTCACCTCCATATATGAGAAACATGTCCTTAGTCCTTTTCAGGTACTTAAGGATGTTCTTGACCGCTGTCCAGTGTTCCATGCCAGGATTACTTTGGTACCTTCCTACCAAACTTACGGCAAGGTTTATATCAGGTCTGGCACATGTCATGGCATACATGATAGACCCTATGGCTGAGGCATAGGGGACGACACACATCTTTTCTCTATCTTCTGCCGTGGTCGGGCATTGAGCCGAGCTCAATTTCACACCTTGCAACACAGGCAAGAACCCCTTCTTGGACCGATCCATATTGAACTTCTTCAATATCTTATCAAGGTATGTGCTTTGTGAAAGACCTATGAGGCGTCTTGATCTATCTCTATAGATTTTGATGCCTAATATGTAAGCAGCTTCTCCAAGGTCCTTCATTGAAAAACACTTATTCAAGTAGGCCTTTATGCTGTCCAAAAGTTCTATATCATTTCCCATCAAAAGTATGTCATCCACATATAATATGAGAAATGCTACAGAGCTCCCACTCACTTTCTTGTAAACGCAGGCTTCTCCATAAGTCTGCATAAATCCAAACGCTTTAATCATCTCATTAAATCGAATGTTCCAACTCTGAGATGCTTGCACCAGCCCATAGATGGAGCGCTGAAGCTTGCACACCTTGTTAGCATTCTTAGGGTCGACAAAACCTTCCGGCTGCATCATATACAGTTCTTCCTTAAGGTGACCGTTAAGGAATGCCGTTTTGACGTCCATTTGCCATATCTCATAATCATAGTATGTGGCAATTGCTAACATGATTCGGACGGACTTCAGCTTCGCTGCGGGAGAGAATGTCTCATTGTAGTCAATCCCTTGAACTTGTCGATAACCCTTAGCGACAAGTTGAGCTTTATATATGGTAACATTACCATCCGCGTCCGTCTTCTTCTTAAAGATCCATTTATTTTCTATCGCTCGCCGGTCATCAAGCAGGTCTGTCAAAGTCCACACTTTCTTTTCATACATGGATCCTATCTTGGATTGCATGGCTTCAAGCCATTTGTTGGAATTTGGGCCCGCCATCGCTTCTTCATAGTTCGAAGGTTCACCGTTGTCCAACAACATGATTTCCAAGACAGGGTTGCCGTACCACTCTGGTGCGGAACGTGTCCTTGTGGACCTTCGAAGTTCAGTAGGAGCTTGATCTGAAGTATCTTGATCATCATCATTAACCTCCTCTCTTGTCGGTGCAGGCACCACAGGAACATCTTCTTGAGTTGCGCTACTCACCGTTTCAAGAGGTAGTACTTCGTCAAGCTCCACTTTCCTCCCACTTAATTCTTTCGAGAGAAACTCTTTCTCCAGAAAGGACCCGTTCTTAGCAACAAAAATCTTGCCTTCGGATCTTAAGTAGAAGGTATACCCAATTGTTTCCTTAGGGTATCCTATGAAGACGCATTTTTCCGACTTGGGTTCGAGCTTCTCAGGTTGAAGTTTCTTGACATAAGCATCGCATCCCCAAACTTTTAGAAACGACAGCTTAGGTTTCTTCCCAAACCATAATTCATACGGTGTCGTCTCAACGGATTTAGACGGTGCCCTATTTAAAGTGAATGTAGCTGTCTCTAGAGCGTATCCCCAAAATGATAGCGGTAAATCGGTAAGTGACATCATAGATCACACCATATCCAATAGAGTGCGATTACGACGTTCGGACACACCATTTCGCTGAGGTGTTCCAGGCGGCGTGAGTTGTGAAATGATTCCACATTTCCTTAAGTGTGTACCAAATTTGTGACTTAAATATTCACCCCCACGATCTGATCGTAAGAACTTTATCTTTTGGTCACGTTGATTCTCTACCTCATTCTGAAATTCCTTGAACTTTTAGAAGGTCTCAGACTTGTGTTTCATTAAGTAGACATACCCATATCTACTTAAGTCATCAGTGAGAGTGAGAACATAACGATATCCTCCGCGAGCCTCAACGCTCATTGGACCGCACACATCAGTATGTATGATTTCCAATAAGTTGGTTGCTCGCTCCATTGTTCCGGAGAACGGAGTCTTGGTAATCTTGCCCATGAGGCATGGCTCGCATGTGTCCAATGATTCATAATCTAGAGACTCTAAAAGTCCATCAGCATGGAGCTTCTTCATGCGCTTGACACCAATGTGACCAAGGCGGCAGTGCCACAAGTATGTGGGACTATCGTTATCAACTTTACATCTTTTAGTATTCACACTATGAATATGTGTAACATTACGCTCGAGATTCATTAAGAATAAACCATTCACCAGCGGGGCATGACCATAAAACATATCACTCATATAAATAGAACAACCATTATTCTCGGATTTAAATGAGTAGCCATCTCGAATTAAACGAGATCCTGATACAATGTTCATGCTCAAAGCTGGTACTAAATAACAATTATTGAGGTTTAAAACTAATCCAGTAGGTAAATGTAGAGGTAGCGTGCCGACGGCGATCACATCGACCTTGGAACCATTCCCGACGCGCATCGTCACCTCATCCTTCGCCAGTCTCCGCTTATTCCACAACTCCTGCTTTGAGTTTCAAATATGAGCAACCGCACTGGTATCAAATACCCAGGAGCTACTACGAGCATTGGTAAGGTACACATAAATTACTTGTATATCACATATACCTTTGGTTTTGCCCGCCTTCTTGTCCGCTAAGTACTTCGGGCAGTTCCGCTTACAGTGTCCGCTTCCCTTGCAATAAAAGCACTCAGTTTCAGGCTTGGGTCCATTGTTTGACTTCTTCCCGACAACTAGCTTACCGGGCGCGGCAACTCCCTTGCCGTCCTTCTTGAAGTTCTTCTTACCCTTGCCTTTCTTGAACTTAGCGGTTATATTCACCATCAACACTTGATGTTCCTTTTTGATCTCCACCTCCGTTGATTTCAGCATTGAATATACCTCAGGAATGGTTTTCTCCATCCTTGCATATTGAAATTCATCACAAAGCTCTTGTAGCTAGGTGGGAGCGACTGGAGGATTCTGTCGACCACTGCGTCATCCGAGAGATTAACTCCCAGTTGAGATAAGCGGTTGTGCAACCCAGACATTTTGAGTCTGTGCTCGCTGACAGAACCATTCTCCTCCATCTTACAACTGTAGAACTTGTTGGAGACATCATATCTCTCGACCCGGGCGTGAGCTTGGAAAACCATTTTCAGCTCTTGGAACATCTCATATGCTCCGTGCTGCTCAAAACGCTTTTGGAGCCCCGGTTCTAAGCTGTAAAGCATGCCGCACTGAACCAGGGAGTAATCATCACTACGCGACTGCCAGTCGTTCATAACGTCTTGAGTTGCTGGGAAAACAGGTGCTTCACCTAGCGGTGCATCTAGGACATATGCTTTCTTGGCAGCTATGAGGATGATCCTCAAGTTCCGGACCCAGTCTGTATAGTTGCTGCCATCGTCTTTCAGTTTGGTTTTCTCTAGGAACGCGTTGAAGTTGAGGGCAACATTAGCGTGGGCCATTTGATCTACAAGACATATTGCAAAGATTTTAGACTAAGTTCACGATAATTAAGTTCATCTAATCAAATAATGAACTCCCACTCAGATAGACATCCCTCTAGTCATCTAAGTGATCCATGATCCGAGTCAACTAGGCCGTGTCCGATCATCACGTGAGACGGACTAGTCATCATCGGTGAACATCTTCATGTTGATCGTATCTTCTATACGACTCATGTTCGACCTTTCGGTCTTCCTTGTTCCGAGGCCATGTATGTACATGCTAGGCTCGTCAAGTCAACCTAAGTGTATTGCGTGTGTAAATCTGGCTTACACCCGTTGTATTCGAACGTTAGGATCTATCACATCCGATCATCATGTGGTGCTTCAAAACAATGAACCTTCGCAATGGTGCACAGTTAGGGGAACACTTTTCTTGAAATTATTTCGAGGGATCATCTTATTTAAGCTACCGTCATTCTAAGCAAATAAGATGTAAAACATGATAAACATCACATACAATCAAATAGTGACATGATATGGCCAATATCATATTGCTCCTTTGATCTCCATCTTTGGGGCGCCATGATCATCTTCGTCACCGGCATGACACCATGATCTCCATCATCATTATCTCCATCATCGTGTCTTCATGAAGTTGTCACACCAACGACTACTTCTACTTCTATGGCTAACGCGTTTAGCAATAAAGTAAAGTAATTTACATGGCGTTCTTCAATGACACGCAGGTCATACAAAAATAAAGACAACTCCTATGGCTCCTGCCGGTTGTCATACTCATCGACATGCAAGTCATGATTCCTATTACAAGAACATGATCATCTCATACATCACATATATCATTCATCACATCCTTTGGCCATATCACATCACAAAACACTTGCTGCAAAAACAAGTTAGAGGTCCTCTAATTGTTGTTGCAAGTTTTTACGTGGCTTCTATAGGTGATCTAGCAAGAACGTTTTCTTACCTACGTTAAGCCACAACGTGATTTGCCAACTTCTATTTACCCTTCATAAGGACCCTTTTCATCGAATCCGCTCCAACTAAAGTGGGAGAGACAGACACCCGCTAGCCACCTTATGCAACTAGTGCATGTCAGTCGGTGGAACCTGTCTCACGTAAGCGTACGTGTAAGGTCGGTCCGGGCCGCTTCATCCCACAATACCGCTGAAGCAAAATAAGACTAGTGGTGGCAAGAAAGTTGACAACATCTACGCCCACAACAAATTGTGTTCTACTCGTGCAAAGAGAACTACGCATAGACCTAGCTCATGATGCCACTGTTGGGGAACGTTGCATAAAATAAAAAATTTCCTACGTTCACCAAGATCAATCTAGGAGTTCATCCAGCAAGGAGAGAGAGGAGTGCATCTACATACCCTTGTAGATCGCGAGAGGAAGCGTTCAAGAGAACGGGGTTGAGGGAGTCGTACTCGCCGTGATCCAAATCACCGGAGATCCTAGCGCCGAACGGACGGCACCTCCGCGTTCAACACACGTACGGTCAGCGAGACGTCTCCTCCTTCTTGATCCAGCAAGGGGGAAGGAGAGGTTGATGAAGATCCAGCAGCACGACGGCGTGGTGGTGGATGCAGCAGGGATCCCGGCAGGGCTTCGCCAAGCGTCTGCGGGAGGAAGAGGTGTAGCAAGGGGAAAGGGAGGCGCCAAGTGCAAGGGTGCGGCTGCCCTCCCTCCTCCCTTTATATAGGGTCCCCAGGGGGGCACCGGACCTGGAGATGGGATCTCCAAGGGGGGGGGAGGGGGGCGGCCAGGGGGAGGCTTGCCCCCCAAGGCAAGTGGAGGCGCCCCCCACCCTAGGGTTTCCAACCCTAGGCGCAGGGGGGCCCAAGGGGGGGGGTGCACCAGCCCACCAGGGGTTGGTTCCCCTCCCCACTTCAGCCCATGGGGCCCTTCGGGATAGGTGGCCCCACCCGGTGGACCCCCGGGACCCTTCCGGTGTTCCCAGTACAATACAGGTGACCCCCGAAACTTTCTCGATGGCCGAAACTGCACTTCCTATCTATAATTCTTCACCTCCGGACCATTTCGGAACTCCTCTTGACATCCGGGATCTCATCCGGGACTCCGAACAACTTTCGGATTACTGCATATTCATATCTCCACAACCCTAGCATCACCGAACCTTAAGTGTGTAGACCCTACGGGTTCGGGAGACATGCAGACATAACCGAGACGCCTCTCCGGTCAATAACCAACATCGGGATCTGGATACCAATGTTGGCTCCCACATGCTCCTCGATGATCTCATCGGATGAACCACAATGTCGAGGATTTAATCAATCCCGTATACAATTCCCTTTGTCAATTGGTACGTTACTTGCCCGAGACTCGATCGTCGGTATCCCAATACCTCGTCCAGTCTCGTTACCGGCAACTCACTTTACTCGTACCGTAATGCATGATCCCATGACCAGACACTTGGTCACACTGAGCTCATTTGATGCTGCATTACCGAGTGGGCCCAGAAATACCTCTCCGTCATACGGAGTGACAAATCCCAGTCTTGATTCGTGCCAACCCAACAGACACTTTCGGAGATATCCGTAATGCACCTTTATAGTCACCCAATTACGTTGTGATGTTTGGCGCACCTAAAGCACTCCTACGGTATCCGGGAGTTGCACAATCTCATGGTCTAAGGAAATGATACTTGACATTTGGAAAAGCTCTAGCGAAACGAACTACACGATCTTTGCGCTATGCTTAGGATTGGGTCTTGTCCATCACAGCATTCTCCTTATGATGTGATCCCGTTATCAATGACATCCAATGTCCATAGTCAGGAAACCATGACTATCTGTTGATCAATGAGCTAGTCAACTAGAGGCTCACTAGGGACTTATTGTGGTCTATGTATTCACACATGCATTACGATTTTTGGATAATACAATTATAGCATGAACAATAGACAATTATCATGAACAAAGAAATATAATAATAACCATTTTATTGTTGCCTCTAGGGCATATTTCCAACACCTTTGCGAATCAAAGTGTTTATGTGGTTTGTGCATAAACAAGTTATTTTGACTAAGGATAATCTGGCAAAACGCAACTGGATGGGTTCAGGAAGATGTAGTTTTTGCGACCATAACGAATCTATCAAACACCACTTTCTTGATTGTCTGCTGGCCAAGATTCTGTGGCGGTCGATTTATATTGCTTTTAATATTAATCCGCCTACTTCTATCAACATGTTATTTGGAACGTGGCTTGATGGGATTGACTCAGATACAGCGAGGCACATTCGTGTTGGCGTTTGTGCTTTATTATGGGCAGTATGGAACTGCAAAAATGATTTGGTTTTTAACAGAACAACGAACATTCACTTTTTGCAGGTAATCTTCAGAGCCACGGCGTTGATCCGTATGTGGTCGCTACTCACTCCGACGGAGGCCAGAGAGTGTTTGGTTACTGCGTCTACCCGATGGAGATGGTAGCTCGAGATATTTTCAACTGGTTTGGATGGCGGTCATGTAATAAGATAAGCATGTAGTGCTCCTATTTTTATTTGCCAGCCAGTTATGGCTTTGTCCTTTTTGTTTAGCTCTTTTGAGCATTTGTAGTTTCCTTACTTCGAGACTTGGAGACCTGTTGCTGGATATTTTTTTAATAAGATGAGCCGTATGCATCTTTCTGATGCAGAGGCCGGGGTAAAACCCCCTTTTTTTTAAAAACATCTTATGATGTGCAATTAAACATTGGCGTTTAAACAAATAGTCATGTATATATGAATGAAAACTTCAAGCCTACACGTCTCTGGGCTAAGCTGTCCCAACACCGAAGCAGGTGTACTGAATTTTAGCCATCAAATCCTTTTTGTTTCTCGAGCTGATGTGCAATTTAAACAAAAAGAAGCACAAAAAGTAGAAGTCAATACCCATGTATGTAGATAAAGTTTGATACAGCTAAGCTTGTTCCCTTTTCCAAAACAAGACTAAATCTCAAACCAGTCCTGCATACGATTAAAAGAGCCGAGGGCAATCGTGTATCTGTAGTATGCAAACCCAGACGCCCATGTATATGAAAACATGATCACGAGGACGACAGATTGCAGCGTGGAAATGTCGAGCCAACATATGTATGGAATTGCGATGACAGGTGCATGCGAGGTCATGTACCCCTTCCGAAAGATGTTGCTGCGGACTTAGTCGTAGCTGTTTTATTCATCTTTTTTTTAATGGTTTGGCTGTGGTTGCCTTTGTTTTGTACTCTACTTAATTGATCATGATGATGACATATTGCTGTGTTGAAATGTCATGCCAAGAGACGTATGTATGGGTTAATTAACTTAGCTTGTCGCTATTAAACCCCATTCCCCAGCTCGATCGGTGCAAAAAACCTGGCCAGCTCGACTCGGTTCTACGGTTGGTTTGTATGCCACGGTATAGGTCTACCTCTTACATAGAGAAACTAAATTAAATTAAACAGTGCTCAATTTGATGCGCCGGAACTGTCCAAGGAGAGATGAAACTCTCAAGTCCCGCTATATCCGAGAGCTAGCTGCCTGGACATGCGTATACTTGATAGCTTGTTCTTGAGTAGTATGTACTACCTCAGTCTCCTTTTCTGTCTACTCCCTTTATCCATGAATAAGTGTACATATAGAAAATTTAGAACATATTATCGACTGGAGTAAAAAAATGCAACGGGAAAGTGCAAGCCGCCATCTTTCTTATTTAATTACCCACCCAAAATGAGCTAACTGCATATAGAAAGTAAATACACCATGTGTTTAATGTTATTGGTTTTGGTTACCGTATGATGAGAAAGAAGCATCTTTTTCTACGTTCTCCATTTACTTATACAAAGCCATTATGGAATATATATTTTGCATCTGTACAAGGCCACCAACAGTAATCAAGGTCAAAATTAATGATATTTCCTCGTACTAGCAATATGTTTAATATTTGCTTACATGCAGTCATAATGACACACAACCATTCCTTTCTTGCATATTTGCGGCGTATTAATGATCCCGCTAAACAAAAAGAAAAGTTGACTTGCAAAGCACATATTAAATTTTACCTCGGTTTTGGCTTTGTATATAAAAATCAAGGAAGTACTTTAAAGTGCATTGGAAAGATAGACGTGTACTCTTTTGTGCACAAATTTAAATTCCAAACATAAACTTATCCGTGGATGGAGGGAGTACGTATTTTGGCCTGTTCAGATACACAAGTATCATTTGGCCTTAGGTTTATCTGGATGTTATTTAAGTGCGGAATTAAGACCTTCTACAAAGCAAGGTGTTTAGAACAAATGAAGTTTTTGTTAAGCACCCATACTTATCTATAATACTTAAATACTTGATCCGCACTATCTCTCTAATTCTCTTAACATGCAGCTCTCCACATCACTAAATGTGCCACGTCATCATCTACTAAAACTATTTTCTAGCACATGCATACTCCAATTTAATTGTTCCATCTCCAATGGCCCAACCTACTATATGCATACTCTTTGTTCACACACAATTATTTCCGAAAATAATGGCTTTTGATTTAGATCGTTTTATTTCGTAATAAATTTTTTATCCAAAGTTAGTCTGTGAAATCCCACAGCAACATGCGGGGAAATCACCTAGTTTATACAAAAGGAGTTCATAATTAAGAGTCTAGTTTCTATAAATAAACACTGATGCATTGCTTTCCTTTCCTCCGAGGAAATAAAAGGCGACTCGCCGCCGCCGCCAGGAGTCTCCCCCGTCGCTGCCCTCCGGCGGTTCCCCTCCGCCGGCAACCTCAGTCGTTGGGGGTGAGGGGGGATCATCGGATCTGTGTGGATAGTTTTTAGACTCTCGTAGTTTAGGTTGTTTTAGGCTGCTCATCGTCGTGGCTTCGACGTCGGCAATGGCATCGCTAAATAAAAATTCTTTAGATTGTACTTCGACAAGGCGATTGATCCTACGGTTGGGGATATATTTGTAAACCAGTCTGTTCAAACCAAGATGGCGTGGCAGTAGCGGCATCCTCGTGGTGGACCTATGTCCTCGGGGTCGACTATTGCGATGTCATTTGCTCCAGTGCCGGCGTGGAGCTTGAGAGGTACTCCAGGAGCAGATGCAGATTGCGGTGTGCTTCAGTGGCTTCTGGAAGATGGTGGATTGTGTGCTAGGTTCGTGGATGGCAGATATGGTTTACTCCTCCGACGTCTTAGTCATATAGGATGCCAGATTTGGAGTTCGATGGCGTCTCCGCGGTGTTTCCCTGGTTCGACATTAATGGTTTTGTCTTTGGTGAGCCATCTTGGAGGTCCGCAAAGCTGCATACCAGCGATGGAGCTGCTTCGAGCTCGGGTGTGGAGGTGATCCGTTATATTTATTTGGTGGCTGTTGTGGCAGTGCCAGAGGTAGGTGACCCACATCAGTGTCCAGGTCAGGGGATTCTTCAGTCTTGTTCGTAATTTTACTTCTTGGCTGGTGTTCCTTTGCGCAAAGAGTAGTTGTATGCTTTCTTTTCAATTTTGCCAGATCGGTATGTACATGACTTGTATTATGATTATTATGATATAAATGAGACATGTATTACCATGCAAAAAAAACACCGATGCATAAGAAATACTCCCTCCATTCAGAAATACTTATCAGAGAATTGGATGTATTTAGACATATTTTAGTTCAATATACATTCATTTTTATCAATTTCTCCACAAATAACTGACTTTTTCAATATTGGTCTTTAGCGTGTAGCTTTCACTCGTAGCTACTAGTTTTTTTACACTGCAGTACATGTATAATACCCAATAAAAAAATAAATATTTTAAAATTATTTTTGCATAAAAATCTATGTCAACTAACTTCTTGTGTGCTGTATGTATAAAAACAAGATGACACCTCACACATTGCCATGGGAACCATTGCTAAAACAAATGCAAATGTAGTCGGTACAAGTGCAAACAATAAAACACATGAAGCATGTGAAAAAATATTGTATAAAAAGAGAAAAATAGTTTTGACCTAACTCCAGGAAATGCCATTTTTAAGGAAATTATGAAATATGAGCTACACATGTCTATTACAAGCATTAAATACATATATATATCCTCCATAATCACACCAAAATTAATCTAGTTTTTGTTAACTTGGGATTAACATGAATGATTGTTGAGATGACATGGTTTCATGAATTGGTTAGTGCAAAATGTAACTCATGGCCACATGCATGACCTTTTTTTAACTTATGACTAACATGCATGACTGTTGAGATGATCCACCCAATCTAGCAACAAAGATTACGACACCTACAAGGTATCCCAACATACTGATGTAGCAACACCACAGTACTCCATGGACCAGAACAAAGAACCGAGGGAAATCTAGATCTAGTGTAGAGAGAATTAGAGATATGCGGGCTAGAACGGGGACAGGGCTTCGCCAGAAGGTGGGGGCCGGTCAAGACCTTGGTGTGCCTCCTAGTTCACCCTTGGTTACCTATTTATAGGTGTCTAGGCAAGGGGGGCGACCAGTCAGGGGAGGTTGATGTCTGCTAGAGCTACGTCGGTATTTCCCCAAAGAGGAAGGGATGATGCAGTATAGAGACGGTAGGTATTTCCCTCAGTGATGAGACCAAGGTTATCGAACTAGTAGGAGAACCTCCTAACACCACGTAAACAACACCTACACACAAATAAAAAAATACTCGCAACCGACGTGTTAAAGGGGTTGTCAATCCCTTTCGGGTACGACGCCTCAACCAGACAAGATAACATGAGATAATTGTGGAAGATAGGATAAATAGATCGCGGAATAAATAAATTGCAGCAAGGTATTTTTGTATTTTTGGTTTAATAGTTCTGAAAATAAAAGCAAAGGAAAATGGATCACAAAGGAAAATATGATGAAAAGAGACCCGGGGGCCGTAGGTTTCACTAATGGCTTCTCTTGAGCAAAATAGCAAACTGTGGGAAAACAATTACTATTAGGCAATTGAGAGAACTTCAAATAGTCATGACGATATCCAGGCAATGATCATTATATAGGCATCACGTCTAAGATTAGTAGAGTAACTCCTGCCTGCATCTACTACAATTACTCCACACATCGACTCCTACCCAGCATGCATCTAGTGTATTAAGTTCATGGAAAAACGGACTAATGCAATAATCATGATGACATGATGTAGACAAGATCTATTTATGTAGAAATAGACCCCATCTTGCTATCCTTAATAGAAACGATACATACGTGTCGTTTCCCCTTCTGTCACTGGGATCAAGCACCGTAAGATCAAACCCATATACAAAGCACCTCTTCCCATTGCCAGATAAATAGATTATGTTGGCCAAACAAAACCCAAATGTCGGAAAAGAAATACGAGGCTATAATAAATCATGCATATAAGAGATCAAGAAGACTCAAATAACTTTCATGGATCAAAACACAAATCTGATCATAAACTCAAAGTTCATCAGATCCCAACAAACACACCGCAAAAGACTTCCATCATATGGATCTCCAAGAGACCATTGTATTGATAACCAAGAGAGAGAGAGAGAGAGAGAGAGAGAGAGAGAGAGAGAGAGAGGAAGCCATCTAGCTAGTAACTACGAACCCGTAGGTTTACAAAGAACTACTCACTCATCATCGGAGAGGCACCGATGGACATGATGAAAACCTCCATGATGTTGTCTAGATTGGATCTGGTGTTTCTGGAACTTGCAGCGGCTGGAATTGATTTTCGTCGACTCCCCTAGGGTTTCTGGAATATTGGGGTATTATAGAGAAAATAGGCGGTGCGGGAGGCCACCAAGGAGGGCACAACCCATCGGGGTGCGCTTGGGCCCCCAGGCGCACCCTGGTGGGTTGTGCTCCTCTCGAAGCTCCCCTCAGGTGCGTTCCTAGGCCATTGGATGTGTTCTGGTCCAAAAAAATCCACAAAAAGTTTTGCTGCATTTGGACTCCGTTTGATATTGATTTCCTGCGATGTAAAAAACAAGCTGAAAACAGCAACTGGCACTGGTCACTATGTCAATAGGTTAGTACCAAAAAGGATATAAGACTATAAAATGATTGCAAAACTTCCAAAAATGATAATATAACAACATGGAACAATAAAAAATTATAGATACGTTGGAGACATATCAGCATCCCCAAGCTTAATTCCTGCTCGTCATCGAGTAAGTAAATGATAAAAATAGAATTTTTATATGGAATGCTGCCACTACTAGGAAAAGGGCTATGGATAATATGAACATTAATAGCGCACCACACATGTGATGCGCCACTACTATATACTAATGGCGCACCATGTGTTGGTGCGCCATTAGTGTTAAAATACTAATGGCGCACCACATCCACGGTGCGCCACTACTAACAATTTTTTTTATTTTTTTTCAAAACTAGTAATGGTGCACCATGGAATAGTGCGCCATTACTAGTTAAACTAGTAATGGCGCACCACACCCTCGGTGCGCCACTACTAATTTTTTTCAATTTTTTTTCAAACTAGTAAGGGCGCACCGTGTGTGTGGTGCGCCATTACTAACTTTGAACAAAAATTCAACCGAATGCACCCCCCCGATCGCCTTTTCAGTTTTAAAAAAACTAGAAGAAAATGATGGAAATGTCAAAAAAATAAAAGAAAATAAGTTTCCCATGCGATATGTGGTCTACTTATTGGGAAAATTTACAAATATGAATTTCGAATTTATTTGCAAAATCTCTCTGGAATTTGTATAATGGGCATAACTTTTGCATACGAACTCGGATTAAAAAGTTTTTTATATGAAAAATAATCTACTCGAAAAGTTACATCCGAACTGAACCGGGGGAACAACGTTCAAGATTTTCAGAATCCCAAAAATCTAACAGATTAAAAGATACAGGGTTTTTAAGATCTAGAGGGGGAAAAATGGGAAAAAAAATCAAACTTACTAGTGGCGCACCATTTGCTAGGTGTGCCACTAGTAACAGAAAAAAATTGGTTTCGATTTTTTTTTCAAAAAATGATACGTAATATGACCGAGAAGTTTGAAATATTTTTCAAAATTTCATCATATTCATGAACATGAACAAAGTCCTAGACATCAACAAGGTTTAATAGGATTGATATGATAGATATATCAATAAGTGCCTGTTAAGTGATGTGGTGTTGGGGTTGGATAGAACTGCGAAGTTAAGCGTGTTTGGGCTGGAGTAGTGTGAGGATGGGTGACTTTCTGGGAAGTTTGACCACTTAGTGTTATTTGACTTGAGATTAAGCATATTGACCCGAGATTAAGCCATAGTGACCCGAGATTAAGAAAAAAGCAAAAAAAAATTGAAAAAAAAAATTCTGGAAAAATTTTGAATTTTTTTTGTTAGTAATGGCGCACCTTGTGATGTACTAATGGCGCACCCCCTAGTGCGCCATTAGTATCTGGTAGTATTAATTACTAATGGCGTGATGCTAGTGGCGCACCTGTAGTGCGCCATTAGTAGCCAAATAGGTGCGCCACTAGCAGGCCCTTTCCTAGTAGTGTGCATATCATGTTCATCACATTTTCTTTTATTTATAGCATGGACATTTGGACTTTTATATGGTTCAAAGCAATATTCTAGTTTTGACATGAAGACTTTAATACTCAAGCATACCAACAAGCAACCATGTCTTTCATAATATCAACACTAAAGCAAGTTATCCCTAGCCCATTGTGCTCAACCATTGATCCATTCATGAAACACACTCGAAGATTAGCTACACTTAATGCTCAAATACGATCATCGTGCCCCTTAGTTGGTCCTTTATAAGAAAAGATGGAGACTCAAATTCAAAATAAAATTTGCGTAAAGTAAAATAAAGGCCCTTCGTAGAGGGAAGTAGGGATTTGTAGAGGTGCCAGAGCACAAAGCGAAAATTGAGAGATAAAAAAATTTTGGGAGGCATACTTTTCCCACCAACGAAGACGACTTAGAGCTCCCAATACTTTCCATGCTAGATACATCATAGGCGGTTCCCATGGCTAAACGTATCCATGGGTGCCCTCCATACCAACACTTTCCAAGAAATTTATTATTTGACAACATAAAGTAAATTCATTTTTCATTTGGGGACTGGGCATCCCTAATACCTTTTCCATACTCTCGTGCAATGACAAGTGAATAAACACTAATCGTGAGAATAACACATCTAGCATGGAAAATATTGGCCATCCTTCACCGCCTCGCGAGTGGTACGAGCACACAAAAAAGAAATTTATTTTGAAAATTAGAGATGGCACATGCAAATTTTCTTCGAACGGCACGAAAATACCACATATAGGTAGATATAGTGGACTCATGTGGCAAAAATTGTTTAAAGGGTTTTGGATGCACAAGTAGTGATCATACTTGTGCAAAAATGAAGGCTAGCAAAAAGATTGAGAAGCGACCAACCAAAAAGCGAAAAATCTCGCACCCAAGCATTAAGCATAAATAACACCAAATAATGCACCACAAGTAGGATATAAATTTCATTGCATAATTATTGACTTTCGTGCTTGCATAGGGAATCACAAACATTAACATCAATATTCTTACTAAAGCACAATTACTCATCAACATGACTGACATATCATATCGTCATATCTCAAAACCATTACTAAGAATCAAGTTTATTTTGTCCAATGGTCCTGATGAAAGTTTTTATTATATCCTCCTTGGATATCTATCACTTTGGGACTATTTTTATATGTTGCCTTTGATAAGCTCAAACAAATATAAGTGAAGAACATGAGCATAATATTTCTTTCTCTCAAAATAATCTAAGTGAAGCAAGAGAGAATTTCTTAAAATTTTTACTAACTCCCAAATAAATCTAAGTGAAGTGTGAGAGCATTTCTTCAAAAATAACAAAGCACACCGTGCTAAAAAAGGTATAAGTGAAGCACTAGAGCAATTCCATGGCTCTAAAAATTTAAGTGACGCATTGGAGCAAGCACGGCATAATTTTTGGCTCTCTCAAAAAGGTGTGTCCAGCAAGGATTCAAGACTTAAAACACAAAGAAAAACAAGTAAAGACTCATATCATACAAGACGCTCCAAGCAAAACTCATAATATGTGATGAATAAAAATATAGTTCCAAGTAAAATACCGATGGTTGTTAGAAGAAAGAGGGGATGCCACTCGGGGGCATTCCCAAGCTTAGTTGCTTGCTACTTCTTGAATATTATCTTGGGGTGCCTCGGGCACCCCAAAGCTTAGCCTTTTGCTAATCCTTATTCCTTCATCCATCGTAAGATAACCCAAAACTTGAAAACTTCAATCACACAGAACTCAACAAAACCTTTGTGAGCTCCGTTAATATAAGAAAGCAAACCAATACTATAAGTACTGTTGCAAACCCTTTCATATTTTATTTTTGCATTATATCTACTCTATTTCAACTTTTTTATGGCAAAAACTCATCAAAGAAAACCATAGAATCATCAAAACAAGCACACAACGCAAAGAAAACAAAATCTGTCAAAAACAGAACAGTCTGTAGCAATCTGACTACTTCGAATACTTCTGTAACTCCAAAAATTCTAAAAAATTAGGAAGACGTGAATAATTTGTTTATTAATCTTCTGCAAAAGGAATCAACTCAAAGACAGTCTTCTTATAAAAACAAAAAATAATTTCGTGAACGCAAAAGTTTCTGTTTTTCAGCAAGATCAAATCAACTCTAACCCAAATCACCCCAAAGGCCTTGCTTGGCACAAACACTAATTTAAACAACAAAAACACATCTAATCAGAGGAATAATTGGGTATTTTATTGAAAATAGAAAGAAAACCAAAAAGCAAAAAGATACAAGTTGGGTTGCCTCCCAACGAGCGCTATCGTTTTACGCCCTTAGCTAGGCATAGCGTGTAGGATCTAAGTTTTGTCATTCTTATCCTTGTTTTACTTGGAGGTGTTTGTGTTGGGAGGTTTTGTAAATAAAACATAAAACACAGTATCCATGGAAACCTTAGCACTATCAAGTTGTTTTTTATCATAACCCCTTTGATTTCTGGCAGTGATCCAAGAATAGTGTTGATTAACACCATTAGTAACTTGTTGGATCATATGTAAAACGGACTCGTGCTTTTTAAGATTCTCATCAAAGATTTGGTTATATCCAAGAAAATGTCTCAAAGCATATTCACTATTATAAAGAATTTCATCAATCACGGGTTTTTCACGGTTCATGCCATAAAAATCAAAGATTTCCCTAGCTTCCCGTGTTATGTAGTCAAATTCATTCATTAGAACAAGGGTGGCTAACTTTTAGCTTTAGGGTTCTTTATAACGGGTAACTTGTAGAACAATCTTTGCAAGGTAGTATGAGTACGAATAAATCTAGTTTCAAGTTTCAGGACAAGTGCCGAAATAGCTTCCACATAAGATTTAGTCCTTTTAAGCATAGGAATATCACCAAGACTTAATTTTTCGACACAATTGAAAAATTCTTGAATATGTTCTTTTGCCATAAAATTCCCTTGCCCCAAGACAAAAGTTTTGGCATCCAAATTGCCCGTATGATCCATTTTAGGAGTTGGGCCATCATCTGTTTCTGCCATACCAAAATCTCATGGTGACTTCACAACAAGATTGCACTCAAAAACAGATTTGACGAGAAAATAGCGAACGGAAAAGATGGCGAATAAAAAGGCAAAATTTTGTGAAGTGGGGCAGAGGAAAACGAGAGGCAAATGAAAAATAATGTAAATTGCAAGGAGATAAGATTTGTGATTAGGACCTGGTTGATGTTGAAGATCCTCCCCGGCAACGGCGCCAGAGATTCCATTTGATGTGTGCTTGAACTACGTCGGTATTTCCCCAAAGAGGAAGGGATGATGTAGTATAGCGACGGTATGTATTTCCCTCAGTGATGGGACCAAGGTTATCGAACCAGTAGGAGAACCTCCTAACACCACGTAAACACCACCTACACACAAATAACAAATACTCGCAACCCTACGTGTTAAAGGGATTGTCAATCCCTTTCGGGTACGGTGCCTCAAGTAGGCAAGATAACGTGAGATAATTGTGGTAGATAGGATAAATAGATCACGGAATAAATAAATTGAAGCAAGGTATTTTTGTATTTTTGGTTTAATAGATCTGAAAATAAAAGCAAAGGAAAATAGATCGCAAAGGCAAATGTGATGAAAAGAGACCCGGGGGCCGTAGGTTTCACTAGTGGCAGCTCTCGAGAAAAATAACGAATGGTGGGAAAACAATTACGGTTGGGCAATTGATAGAACTTCAAATAATCATGATGATATCCAGGAAATGATCATTATATAGGCAACACGTCCAAGATTAGTAAACCGACTCCTGCTTGCATCTACTACTATTACTCCACACATCGACCGCTATCCAGCATGCATCTAGTGTATTAAGTTCATGGAAAGAACGATGACATGATGTAGACAAGATTTATTTATGTAGAAATAGACCCCATCTTGTCATCCTTAATAGCAACGATACATACGTGTCGTTTTGCCTTCTATCACTGGGATCAAGCACCGTAAGATCGAACCCATCACAATGGACTCAAATAACTTTCATGGATAAATCTTGGATAAGAAATACGAGGCTATAATCAATCATGCATATAAGGGATCAAGAAGACTCAAATAACTTTCATGGATAAAAACTCAGATCTGATCATAAACTCAAAGTTCATCGGATCCCAACAAACACACCGCAAAAAGACTTACATCATAAATGTCCAAGAGACCATTGTATTGATAATCAAGAGAGAGAGAGAGAGAGAGAGAGAGAGAGAGAGAGAGGAAGGCATCTAGCTACTAACTACGGACTTGTAGGCCTACAAAGAACTACTCACGCATCATCGGAGAGGCACCAATGGACATGATGAACCCCTCCATCATGGTGACTAGATTGGATCTAGTGTTTCTGGAACTTGCGGCGTCTGAAATTGATTTTCGTCGACTCCCCTAGGGTTTCTGGATTATTGGGGTATTTATGGAGCAAAGAGGTGGTGCGGGAGGCCAACGAGGAGGACACATTCCATCGGGGCGCGGCCTGGTGGGTTGTGCTCCCCTCGGAGCTCCCCTCAGGTGCGTTCCTGGCCCACTTGATGTCTTCTGGTCCAAAAGAATCCACAAAAGTTTTGTTGCATTTGGACTCCGTTTGGTATTGATTTCCTGCGATGTAAAAAACAAGTAGAAAACAACAATTGGCACTGGGCACTATGTCAATAGGTTTGTACCAAAAATGATATAAAATGACTATAAAATGATTTTAAAACATCCAAGAATGATAATATAACAACATGGGACAATTAAAAATTATTGATATGTCGGAGACGTATCAGAGGTATATATCCTCCTCCTCTACAGCAAGAGGATATCTGTCGGGACTCCAACTAGTTGCCTTGCCCCCCCCCCCCAGCCGTAGGGGTTTCAACTGACTTGGACCCTTTGTGACGCCCCTGATTCAATCATGCACTAATTATACACACAAATGCGCACGTTCAAGATTAGAGACTCACAGGAAGATATCACAACACAACTCTAGAGACAAATTAAAATAATACAAGCTTTATACATAAGCTCGATTACACAAGCGTCAGCGGAAGCAACAATACCTGAGTAGAGACATAAGTTAAACAAGTCTGCCTTAATAAGGCTAGAACAAAAGCAACATCATCGAAAAGGTAAGGCCTCCTGCCTGGGAGCCTCCTAACTACTCCTGGTCATCGGCGGCCTCCAAGTAGTAGGAGGCACCCTCGGGGTAGTAGTAGTCATCAGTGGTGGCATCGGGCTCCTGGGATCCGTCATCTGATCGCAACAATCAAGTATAGGGGAAAAGAAGTAGCAAAGCAATCGTGAGTACTCATCCAAAGTACTCGCACGACTTACATCAAATCTAAGCTAAGTATGCGTCAATATCAAAGGAATGGGCTGTATCTATGGACTGAACTGCAGAAATGCGAGAAGAGAAGGGGAGAACCTAGCCTATCGAAGACTAGCATCTTGTAACATTTAGAAGAGTACCGAATAGCATTTTATAATTAACAAACATGTTGTAGCACTAACGCCCAAAGATCCTTTCTTGACTCCCTGCGAGAAAGCAATCCTGGAGCCATCATATCCATTTCATGCCTCAGCATTCCAGTTCTAGTTGTATCGATCGAGATACAACTCCGAGCGTCCATTATTGTGGACACGACTATTTGAATAGATATACTTCCCTATAGGGCTGCACCAACTTACCCAATATGCTCGATTAACTCTTGCTGGACACACCATCGGGTCATGACCGCCCTCGTCCAATCAACACGCCGTAGTCCTACCTAGGCTCAACAGAGAGGCTAGCATGTCAGTCTACATCCTAAGAGCGTAGGATTCTTGGGACCATCACCCTTTGCACTCTTCCTGCTGCGTGGATGACCGGGATCAGTTCTGGCTACCTCCTTATACACGGCAGGTGCTTACATGGACAACCCGGGCTCGTGCCGCTCAATAACTGATGTTCGAAGAGCTTTCATCTGATACATATGACGCAGATTTCCCATACTTATTCCCGCGTGGTGGTCCATGCGAAAAGGCCAGAGGCCAACTTAGATCACATATCCAAACCGTTAGTGTCTTGGGAGCGCGCGGTAACGATGAATGATCCATGATATGTTGTCCCGTCACCCCGTCTCACGGACTTACGACAAGGTCTAAGAATGCCCGGCCTTGCCCCGTATAAATCTCGCGGGTACCCTCCAGGTCAACCCGACTACACATCAACTCACGGGTACACTCACAGTCAACCCGACTTCACATTTCTCTCGCTGGTACCCTTCATGGCCAACCCGACTTCACATTGGTTCTATGGTAAAGTCAAAGTAACCGTGTGTCCAAAACACCAAAGGGGAATTGGAGGAGTCATCCTCGATGGGTCCCACTTGATGTAATCATCAAAGTGAACTAAGGAGAATCACCCTCGATGGTTCACTCTTGATGGGTTGCATGATAGAGTCCTTATCGGATAGCGGTGAAGGAGGAATCACCCTTCATAGACCACGACTAATTAACTACACTAAAAAGGTCTCATCAGGAGTGCTATACGAGGTATCACCCTCGACACTTGATAGTAACTCTGCAGTGTCATACAACTAAGGGTGTGTGATTTGCTATGTCGGGCCCTGGACGTCGATCACGTTGATCGGGTCATCAAACATAAAGTAGGGGCAACTGGGACAAGGTGAGGGGGTCACTTGTGGATCACTAACCAACCTATACTAAGCATTTAGGATAAGCAGGTAAGGTAACAATTGCAGGTTACAGGATCAGGCTATGCATCAGAATAGGTACAAACGAACAACAGTAGCAGAATCTAATGCAAGCATGCGAGAGAATGGAATGAGTGATGTAGGAATGATCAAGGGGGTTTTGCTTGCCCGGAAGCTCTACTGAAAAGGTCTGGTCTTCAGGAGTGTAGTCGATCTCGAGAATAGCGTCAGTCTAGGAGAAGAGTTTGAAGAAACAATAAATATAAAACAAACAGATGCATCACTATGCATGACATTACAATATGCAGCGCTAGGGGTGATCTAACGTTGTACTACATGTTGAAGAGGAAGAGGGAAAACATCTGGGAATGTTTCCCCAGTGTTTGGCATTTTTCAGATAGATGAAGCGGAGGGGAAGGACCCATGTGCATCATGCTAGAGGCATGTGACAGACGAACGGATTGCATATTCAGATTCGTGGTATTTTTCTGACAACTTTCATATATAAATTATTTTCATTAACAATCTGCTCTCACTATTGTTGACATCCTTGTTACACTAAAAATGCATATGGTCTGGAAAATATGACCATTAACTGTATGTGAGTTAGTCGAGAGGCCTGACTAGGGATATGTTTAGTGTTTATCATTCTACACATGCAATTTGGTTTTCCTCTAAATCTCATATTTAAGAACCATTGCAACTCTAGCATAGAAATATAAACTTAATTATGAACATGTAATAAATTAATAATATATATATATTATTAGTTTCTTCCATGTTCACCTTCTTCCTCAAGCCAACAACACAAACCTAATTTCTTGCATGTTCTTCCCTAGCAAGCCCCTGCCTCCGGCGAATTCATGTCTGAACCACGTTGGCAACGCAACAACTTCACCATATCTGGTTTGGGCGCCATCTAATCCGATTGGCGGTCAATACGTGAAGACCCGGACCCTCCCTCCACCCCCCACAAACACACGCACAGTCAACATGCTGCCACGCCTCTCGGGCAATGCTCTGACAAGCTGTGTCGTCCTCCATCTCTGGCACAATGAGGAGTCAACCTCGTTGGGGAAGCCAGTGCCACTGGTGCATGGGCCCCTTTCGACCTCGAGGTTATGCAGATGCTCTCCATGCCGAGGAAATCACCTGATCTGAATCCTATTTTCAGGAAAAAAATAGAAAAAGGAAAAAGCTCCCCCTCAACTGACTGATTAAAGCCTGGGCGTCTACCGCATCAGTTGCTTGTCGTGTATCATGTGGACCTTATTTTCCTTTCTCTGGAAACTTCTCCCTTATCCTTATCCCCACCCTCACACACACTGATATTCGTCTCTTTCCTTCCCCAACCCTTATCTTATGTGTTTCGAATTCTTGCTGGGAAGTGGCCTAGTGTGACACCCCGAGACCGATGCTCTAGTTGCCTTCCATTTATTTTTTTGTTGTCGTGTGTTTCATTTGTTTGTTGCATTCATCGTAGCATCAGTCACATTACATCGGCACTCCGTGTCATCATTATTTTCAAAACTTGCATCCGTCCATAGTTGGAGATTCTCCGCATCCTCTTCGTTGACCGTTTGGGGACCTACCACACTCGCACGCGCCCATGGCATCTCTGGATAATTATTTTCTATGTGGGAACAAAACAATGTCATAATGGGTCAAAAGTTGGCATGCAGTCTTGGTTTATTGTAGGTAGACTTCCTGCTTAATTTCGTCATGTTCAGAGGTTGTTTGATAGCCCAGCCATTAAACTATAGCGGCACTATAGTCGGATAATACGTCGGGCATTTTGGTATTCCAAACCAAGTGCCGGGCCGCTCTCCTTCTCTCTCTTCTCAGCTTGAGGCCTCCTACAAAGCACACTACACACCCACCTTGCCTAGCTAACCCTTCTCTCCGTCCGGAGTCGTCTCATCGTAATCGGAGGGTCCAAATGCCTCTAATCCCACAAACCCTAGCCCCCTGCCTATATAAGTATGCTTGCCCCCTTCAAATCAGGCAAAAACCTACCAACTGACCTTACTCCTACAGCTACCGCCACCCTCCTCCTCATTTCCAGCCCCGACCACCCCACACGAGCCACTTGGCGCCGCCCGAGCGCAGCGCCACCACCCAACCGCCGCCCAGCCAATGGGGGTGTGCCATGCGCCTCTGCCTCTCCACCTAGCCGCACCATGACCATGGAGCCCATCTTCGGTCCGCGCCGTGCCCGGATCCGCCCAAGCTCTCGTAGCTCCAGCGCCGCCCGAGAGCTCAGCCCCGTCACCGCGTGGAATCCCACTGCCAACATCCGCCTCCTGTTGTCAACCACGCCACGCTGCATCGTCGGGCCCACCTCACCGCCGCCTAGCCTTGTCGGAGCGAGCGCCTTCTCGCCACGCCTTCCCACCACGCCTTCCCGCGTTGGTTCCCCGCCCATGGCAGGAACTATCAGCACCGCCCTGGAGCTCCTCGCCGCCCCGAGCCTATCTGTCGCCACCGAGCTCGCTGCTGGCCCCGTCCTGACCAGATCTGGGCAGGCCCCGACCTGATCTGGCCACCCCTTGTCACCTCGTGCCTTCTTCCTTGCGTCCCGCACTAGGCACCATCGACGTGGCCTCAGCCTTGCCGGCCTCTTTGCCCGAACCGGCATAGACCGGTCAATAGGCCGGCCGAGCCAAACTGACCCGGTCCACCCAGCCCATGTTGAACTGCCCTGTGAACCACCCCGACCGGTCCGGTCCACGTTCTTCCCCAGCCCGCAGCGACCGAGCCGGCCCATGGGACCGAGGTGAGTGCCACCCAGTTATCTCGCGCACGTGTGGAGCTTAGTGGATTGACGCTCACTCTATTTTTTTGTTAAAATGCCTAAGTCCTTTTTCTGAAAATCGTCATATAGGCGTGTTTGACCTGCTGTAACTTTGTGCATGTTCATCCTATAAAAAATGTGCCATACATCAAAGTTGATCTACTCTACATGCTCTTCATGTTGGTGATACTTGCATGCATATTAGTGTTCATATAGCCTTCCTATAATATTCATCGCAAAAGTGCATCACGCTGTTAACTGCATAAAACTGTTAAAACCTATCAACTTTGTTTGATCATTGCATCTAATCCACAGCTCGTATGCATATGGTTCCTTGATTTGTTTTGGTCTATGTAATACGTACATTGATGCCATGCCCTTGGTTACCATGTAATCTTGTTGTAGCATGTCTCTCTATTGCTCTCAAGTTTTCATCATGATAAATCTGTCAACTTGCTTATAGAAGTGCATGCTCTAGCCAATGCAACCAAAAGACCGATCTGATGGAAGAGACTAGGCAATACATTTATAAGTCAACACTCTCCCTCACGTGTGGCTCCCTTAGGCCTAAACGTGGACCGAAAGTGGGCTGCAATTTAATTGCACCAGCCGGGTCTTGAATTCAAGACCTCTTGGCTCCGATACCATGTAGAAGTGCATGCTCTAGCCAATGCAACCAAAAGATCGATCTGGTGGAAGAGACTAGGCATCACATTATACGTCAACACTCCCCCTCACATGTGACTCTTAGGCCTAAACATGGACCAAAAGTGGGCTGCAATCTTAATTGCGCCAGCCGGGTATAAATGTACTGCCTAGTCTCTTCCATCATATCGGTCTTATGGTTGCATTGACTAGAGCATGCAGTTCTATATGGTGTTCGAGCCAAGAGGTCTTAAGTTCAAGACCCTGCTAATGTAGTATTAAATAAAAATGATTTTGCAGCCTAAATAGATACCACGTCTAAGGAATAAAATAGCCTAGATGTGCGGGGGAGTGTTGAAATATATTGCCCGCCTCCCTCCATCAGTTCGCACTTTTGGATGAGTTGGCTGGAGCATGAATTCTATATTGCTAACAGAAAGTTCCATTTCATAAAAATCATAGTAATTAATATATGCATCATATGAATTTGTGCCAATGGATTAAGTTGGAGATGCCATGTCTACTTTATGCTCATGCTATTTCCATAAATAGTAAAATTTCTATGCTTGTTATTAT
This sequence comes from Triticum aestivum, assembly GCF_018294505.1. Classification (NCBI taxonomy): domain Eukaryota; kingdom Viridiplantae; phylum Streptophyta; class Magnoliopsida; order Poales; family Poaceae; genus Triticum; species Triticum aestivum. Next base: position 599,744,292 of record NC_057813.1, read on the forward strand.
GTGCATCTCAAGACAACATCATAATATTACTGGTTACAACCAAATTTTCTCTAAGTCTGAGAATCAGCTTAGTTCACGGTTGCATATTTGTTTTGATGATTGCCATGAACCTGTTGCCCCTATCAATATTTTATGTTGTATGATTTGAGCTCCATGACAAGCATGATATGTCTTTTGATGCCATGTTCTAGCAATGTAACATCTTTGTTTCATGCCTCCAACATGCCACATTTTAACTCTGCTGTCATATATGCCCTTTTTTCACTAAGTCCTAATCTGTAACAGGAAATTGCATTTTGCATGGATCATAGTAAATTAAACATGATGCTTATCAACCTGAATCTTAAAGATGAATTGAAGAATGCCATCTCTACTTTAACTGCATATCAAGTCTATGCCCATTTTGTTTCTATAGCGTCACGTTTTGTTGCTCCCAAATAGGCATGATGCTGTTTTGGGAAGATTGTTGATAACCCACAAGTAAGGGGATTAATTGTAGCCTTTCTCGATAAATAAGAGTTTCGAATCCAACGAGGAGCTAAAGGTACAATTTATATTCCCTTCTAGTTCTATTGACCACCGACACAACTCTACGCGCACTTAACGTTCGCATTACTTAGAACAAGTATGAAACTATCTTGTAGGTGTGATATGATTGGTGCAAGATAACAAAAACACGTAAATAAAAGCTAGGGGTTGTTCAGATAAAGAAATAAATAAGTTAGTTTTAGTAGAGATCTTTTTGTCACAAGAAAGTTATTTGTCCCTAGGCAATCGATAACGAGACCGGTAATCATTATTGCAATTTTATATGAGGGAGAGGCATGAGCTAGCATACTTTCTCTACTTAGATCATATGCACTTATGATTTGAACTACAGCACGCATCCGCAACTAACAAAGATCATTAAGGTAAAACCCAACAATAGCATTAAGTATATCAAGTCCTCTTTACTCCCATACGCAACAACCCACTTACTCGGGTCTGTGTTTCTGTCACTCATGCCACCCTCCATAAGCGAATCATGAACGTATCGCAACACCCTATAGCAGGAATCCCTCAAGCTTGCGTGACATGGAGGGCACCATAGGACAACACCAAAATAAAACATAAAACTCAAACTAATCACAATCATTAATCAACCTATAGGACAAAACGGATCTACTCAAACATCATAGGATAACGACATATCATTGGATAATAATATGTAGTGTTGAGCACCATGTTTAAGTAGATATTACAACTGGGGGAAGATGTGTTACACCGCTACATAGAGGGGGAGAAATTTGGTGTTGACGATAACGAGGTTGTTGGTGTAGATCGCCATCACGATCCTTGCCCCTGCGGCACTCCGGCGCCGCCTGGAGAGAGGGGGAAAGAGCCCCCCTCCTTATTCGTCTTCCTTGACCTCCCCCCTAGATGGTAGGAGGATTTCCACTCTGGTCCATGGCCTCCATGGCATCGGAGGGGCGAGAGCCCCTTCGAGATTGGATCTCTCTTTGTTCTCTTCTGTTTCGTGTTCTAGTTTTCTGGCCCTTCACCGATTCTTAAATTCCTGGAGATCCATAACTGCGATTGGATGAAATTTTAACATGATTTTTTCTAGATATTAGCTTTCTTGCGGCTGAAGAAGTGTACCAAGCGCCTTACAGGGTGGCCAAAAGCTTGCCAGGTGCGCTCTGGGTAGGGGGCGCGCCCCTTGAGCTTGTGGGCCCCTCGGGCATCCTCTCGCGTTGATTCTGCTTCCTAGAAATCACATATATTCCAAAATAATTCTCTGTAAAATTTTATCGCGTTTGGACTGCGAAACAGAAAACATGCAATAAACAGGAACTAGCACTGGGCACTGGATCAATATGTTAGTCCCAAAAAATAATATAAAATGCTGCCAAAAGTATATGAAAGTTGTAGAATATTGGCATAAAACAATAAAAATTTATAGACAAGATGGAGACATATCAATTGTCATTATAATTTGTGTTGATTGTAACTGTTGAATAGATCATGTCCTATATGAAACTTGCTTTGAATTGGGTGTAGTTTCATATTATCATGTTGTGTCCTTGATTTGAGTGTTTGTGGTCGATGTTTGCATGCATTTTGCATCAATCCTATGTTAAACTTTTTTAGCTTATGTCTTCTAGACCTTAGCTCCGAACTAAACTATCTACGTATGTAAGTTGACTAGAAAAATGTGTAGGGTATCATGGTGCATGTTAATTTGTTGTTTAACAACTTTACATTCTGTTTAATTCAGATTAGTACAAATATCGAAATTTGCATGTGGGGAATTTCCGGAATTGTTATCTGTTGTTTCCGACCTCATTTAACTTGCCTAGACGTTTAATATCATTGTGCATCACCTCTTGCCATGTGTCATTCATCATACTTGGTTATGCATCATGCCATATTTTATATGATGCTTGTTTACCAAGTTGTTTGCTTCTTTCCAGTTGTGCTTCTTCTTGATAGTTCCCCGCACCGTTGCGATTGTGAGGATTCATTCGACTACGTTGGCTCGTCTACTTCATCGACTCGAACTTCTTTCGAGCGGTATTTCAGGCAAGATGATCATTACCTTGGTTGTCACTACTATCTTTGCTTTGCTAGCTGTATCGATGCTATCACTATGTCACACTATCTAACACTTGGTTGTCAGCCTCCCAATTGCCATGATAAGCCTTTAACCTTCTACCATCCCAACAAACCGTTGTTTGGCTATGTTACGGCTTTGCTCAACCCCTCTTATAACATTGCTAGTTGCAGGTGCAATTGTAGGTTGTTTCATGTTGGGACATGGATATCATGGGACGATATCACAATGTCTCTTATGTAATTAATGCATCTGTATACTTGGTAAAGGGTGGAAGGTGATACGTCTCTAGTGTATCTACAATTTTTATAGTTCCATGCCATTATATTATCTGTTTTGGATGTTTTATATGCACTAATATGCTATTTTATATTATTTTTGGGACTAACCTATTAACCTAGAGCCCAGTGTTAGTTTTTGTTTTCTCCTTGTTTTTGAGTTTGACATAAAAGGAATATCAAATGGAGTGCAAATGGAATAAAACTTTCGAGATGATTTTTCTTGGACCAGAAGACACCCACGGAAGTTGGAGTCCAAGTCAGAAGAGTCCCGAGGAGGCGGCAAGCCACCAGGGCGCGACCTAGGGGGCACGCCTCCCTGACTTGTGCCCCCCCCCCGAAGTCCACCAACCTCCCTCTCAGGTCTATAAATACTAAAATCATCCCAAACCACCAGAGGAGTCAACGAAAATAATTTTCTGCCGCCGCATCCTTCTGTTCCCATGAGATCCCATCTTGGGGACTTTTCCGGAGATCTGTCGGAGGGGGAATCGATCACGGAGGGGCATCTACACCAACTCCATTGCCCTTCTTATGAAGCATGAGTAGTCTACCATAGACCCACAGGTCCATAGCTAGTAGCTAGATGGCTTCTTCCCTCTCTTTGATCTTGAATACAATGTTCTCCTCGATGTTCTTGGAGATTTATTCGATGTAATCTTTTTTTGTGGTGTGTTTGTCGAGATCCGATAAATTGTGGATTTATGATCAGCTTATCTATGAATATCATTTGAATCTTCTCTGAATTCTTATATGCATGATTGGGTATCTTTGTATTTCTCTTTGAATTATCAGTTTGGTTTGGCCAACTAGATTGGTTTTTCTTGCAATGGGAGTGGTGCTTAGCTTTGGGTTCAATCTTGCGTGATTTCACCTAGTGACAAAGCAGGGGTAGCGAGACACGTATTGCATTGTTGCCATCGAGGATAACAAGATGGAGTTTTCATCATATTGCTTGAGTTTATCCCGCTACGTCATGTCATCTTACTTAATGTGTTATTTTTTTCCTATGAACTTAATACTCTAGTTGCAGGTAGGAGTCGGCCGATGTGTGGAGTAATAGTAGTAGATGCAAAATCTTTTCGGTCTACTTGACACGAACATGACGCCTATATGCATAATCATTGCCTTGGATATCGTCATAACTTTGCGCTTTTCTATCAATTGCTCGACTATAATTTGTTCACCCACCGTATTATTTTCCTTCAAGAGAGAAGCCTCTAGTGACACCTATGGCCCCCGGGGTCTATTTTCCATCATATATTTTCAGATCTATAAACCAAAAATACCTTGTTCCAATTTATTTACTTTTATTTCGTTTTACGTTCTAGCAATCTTTTATACCTATCTCTATCGGATCTCACCTTTGCAATTGACCGTGAAGGGATTGACAACCCCTTTATCACGTTGGGTGCAAGTGTTTGATTGTTTGTGCAGGTGCATAGATTGGGGACTTTCTTGTACCTCCTACTGGATTGATACCTTGGTTCTCTAACTGAGGGAAATACTTATCTCTACTTTGCTGCATCACCCTTTCCTCTTCAAGGGAAAAATCAACGCAAGCTCAAGAAGTAGCAGGAAGAATTTATGGTGCCGTTGCCGGGGAGGTCTACATCAAGCCTACCAAGTACCCATCATAAACTCTCATCTCTTGCATTCTATTATTTGCCATTTGTCTCCTGTTTTCCTATCCCCAACTTCTAAAATGATTTTCAGGAAAACACAAAAATATTTGCCTTTTTATTTGCCTTCTTTCGTTTGCCTTTTTTGCCATGAGCCTTCTATTTGCTTGCATCTTTGCTTGCTAAAGATCTATTGATATGGATCCTCATCCACTTGCTAATCTTTTTAAAAGATCCAACTATGATGAACCTATTGCTAGTGAGTTGAGTGCACTAGGTTATCTTTATGAGGTTTTGGTTGAAATTCGTGAATCTGGAAATTGTGGTGAAGTTTTGAAAGAAGAAAATTATAAAGTGATTCACGTTAGCTCCTTGAATGAAAAGCATGATTTCAATGATGTTATTATAAATTCTATTAATGTCAATTGTGTTAATGATATGCAAAACCCTAAGCTTGGGGATGCTAGTTTTTCTATGTCTACTACTTGTTGCAATGATCATGATTGGGGCGATTCTTCTTATGATCTTGAAAATTTATTTAAGCCCCATGATGAATATGAGATTGATAATAATGTTTGCTATAATATTGAAAGTGGGTTCGGAAGAGTGTCAACTTTAGATCCCACATATTTGGAGAATTTTCAATCTCATGAAATTTTTGATAAAAGTGGGTTTGGAGAGGTCATGACTTTAGTTAACATTAATCCCACTATTTTGGAAGAGTGTTAACTTTGCATGCATGTGGATCATGTAGAGAATATGTTATGTGATAGCTATAATGTTGAATTTGAACATGATGCCACATGCAATTATTATGAGGAAAATATGGTTGTATAAATTTTCATGTTACTAAATTACTCCCTTCATGTTGAGATTGTCTATGTTTTATTCTTCTTCCCTGCATATGCTAGTTTTTGGTTGCGTTGATAATTTGTTTGCTTATTGAATGCCTATACGTAGGAAGTATGTTAGACTTAGATGTGTTTGTCACATGTTTTATGATGCTCTCTTTGTGCTTCAATTCTTGTCTTTCATGTGAACATCATTAAAATTATCAATGCCCAGCTAAGGGCGTTAAACAATAGCGCTTATTGGGAGGCAACCCAATTTTATTTTTTTCTTGATTTTTGTTTCTGTTTTTTGAATAAATTTATCATCTAGCCTCTGGTTAGATGAGTTTTGGTGTTTTAATTTGTGTTTGAACCAAGTAAGACCTTTCGGATGGCTTACGGTCATAGTTGATTTGATCTTGTTGAAAAACAGAAACATTTGCGCTGAGTAAAATAATTTTCATAATTCACAGATGCGTGCTTTTGCTCTGAATTTTGTACACAAGATTGATATACAAATTTCCCAGGTTGTCATAATTTTTAGAATATTTGGAGTTACAGAAGTATTGGAAGTTTACAGATTGCTATAGACTGTTCTGTTTTTGACAAATTCTGTTTTCTATGTGTTGTTTGCTTATTTTAATGAATCTATGGGTAGTATCGGGGGGTATGAACCATGTAGAAGTTCGAATACAGTAGATATTACACCAATATAAATAAATAATGAGTTCACAACAGTACCAAAAGTGATGATTTTATTTTCTTATACTAACAAATATCATGAGTTCTCTGTTGAGTTTTATGTTGTGAAGTTTTCAAGTTTTGGGTAAAGATTTGATGGACTATGGAATAAGGAGTAGCAAGAGCCTAAGCTTGGGGATGACCAAGGCACCCCAAGGTAATATTCAAGGACAACAAGAGCCTAAGCTTGGGTATGCCCCGGAAGGCATCCCCTCTTTCGTCTTCAATCCACTGGTAAATTTACTTGAGGCTATATTTTTATTCACCACATGATATGTGTTTTGCTTGGAGCGTCTTGTATGATATGAGTCTTTGCTTTTTAGTTTTCCACAATCATCCTTGAGGTACACACCTTTTGAGAGGGACACACATTAGTCATGAATTTACTAGAATATGTGCTTCACTTATATCTTTTGAGCTAGGCAATTTTGCTCTAGTGCTTCACTTATATCGTTTTAGAGCACGACCGTGGTTTTATTTTATAGAAATTTATTAACTCTCTTGCTTCACTTATGTTATTTTGAGAGTCTATAAACATCATGGTAATTTGCTTAGGTTATTAATTTAGTCCTAATATGATGGGAATCCAAGAGGGGTATAATAAAAACTTTCATATAAAGTGCATTGAATACTATGAGAAGTTTGATTCCTTATGATTATTTTGAGATATAAAGATGGTGATATTAGAGTCATGCTAGTGAGTAATTGTGGATCCGTAAGAATACATTTGTTAAAGTTTGTGATTCCCGTAGCATGCACGTATGGTGAACCGTTATGCAACGAAGTTGGGGCATGATGTATTTATTGATTGTCTTCCTTATGAGTGGCGGTCGGGGACGAGCGATGGTCTTTTCCTACCAATCTATCCCCATAGGAGCATGCGCGTAGTACTTTGTTTTGACAGCTAATAGAATTTTGCAATAAGTATGTGAGTTCTTTGTCACTAATGATGAGTTCATGGATTACACGCACTCTCACCCTTCCACCATTGCTAGCCTCTCTATTACCGCACAACTTTTGCCGGTGCATTACACCCACCTTATACTTTCCTCAAAACAGCCACCATACCTACCTATAATGGCATTCCCATAGCCATTCCGAGATATATTGCTAGGCAACTTCCACCATTCCGTTTGTCATGACACGCTTCATCATTGTCATATTACTTTGCATGATCACGTAGTTGACATCGTATTTGTGGCAAAGCTACCATTCATATTTTTTATACATGTCACTCTTGAGTTATTGCACATCTCGGTACACCGCCAGAGGCATTCATATGGAGTCATATTTTGTTCTAGTATCGAGTTGTAATTCTTGAGTTGTAAGTAAATAAAAGTGTGTAGTCATCATTATTTGAGCATTGTCCCATGTGAGAAAAGAAAAAGGAAAAGAAATAAAAAAAGAGGCCAAAGAGCCCAAAATAAAAAAATAAAAAAAGAGGGAAAAGAGGGAAGGGGCAATGCTACTATCCTTTTCCACACTTGTGCTTCAAACTAGCACCATGGTCTTCATGATAAAGAGTCTCCTATTTTGTCACTTTCATATACTAGTGGGAATTTTTCATTATAGAACTTGGCTTGTATATTCCAATAATGGGCTTCTTCAAATTGACCTAGGTCTTCGTGAGCAAGCAAGTTGGATGCACACCCACTTAGTTTCTTTCTGAGCTTTCATACACTTATAGCTCTAGTGCATCCGTTGCATGGCAATCCCTACTCACTCGCATTGATATCTATGGATGGGCATCTCCATAGCCCGTTGATATGCCTAGTTGATGTGAGACTGTCTCCTTCTTTTTGTCTTCTTCTCAGCCACCATATTCTATTCCACCTATAGCACTATATCCATCGCTCACGCTCATGTATTGCGTGAAAGTTGAAAAGGTTCGAGAACATCAAAAGTATGAAACGATTTATTGGCTTATCGTCGGGGTTGTGCATGATGTAATACTTTGCGTGCTGAAGATGGAGCATACCCGGATTATAAGATTTTCTAGGGATAACTTTCTTTAGCCATAGTATTTTGAGAAGACATGATTGCTTTGTTAGTATGCTTGAAGTATTATTGTTTTTATGTCAATATTAAAATTTTGTTTTGAATCTTATGGATCTGAATATTCATGCCACAATAAGAAAATTACATGGCTAAATACATTAGGTAGCATTCCACATAAAAATTCTATTCTTATCATTTACCTACTCAAGGACGAGCAGGAATTAAGCTTGGGGATGCTTGATACGTCTCGAATGTATCTATAATTTTTGATTGTTCCATGCTATTATATTATCTATTTTGGATGTTTTATATGCATTAATATTCTATTTTATATTATTTTTTGCACTAACCTATTGACCAAGAGCCCAGTGCCAATTTCTGGTTTTTCCTTGTTTTTGAATTTTATAGAAAAGGAATATCAAATGGAGTCCAAATGGAATAAAACTTTCGCGATGATTTTTCTTGGACCAGAAGACACCCACGAAACTTGGAGTGCAAGTCAGAAGAGTCCCAAGTAGGCGGCAAGCCACTAGGGTGCACCATAGAGGGGGGCCTCCCTGGCTTGCCGCCCCCCCCCCCCGGGAGTCCACCGACCTCCCTCTCAGCTCTATAAATCCTAAAATATTCCCAAACCACCAGACGAGTCCACGAAAATACTTTTCCGCAGTCGCAACCTTCTGTTCCCGTGAGATCCCACCTTGGGGTCTTTTCCGGCGATCTACCGGAGGGGGAATAGATCACGGAGGGCATATACATCAACTCCATTGCCCTTCCGATGAAGCGTGAGTAGTCTACCACAGACCTACGGGTCCATAGCTAGTAGCTAGATGACTTTTTCTCTCTCTCTCTCTTTGATCTTCAATACAACGTTTTCCTCGTTGTTCATGAAGATCTATTCGATGTAATCTTCTTTTGCGGTGTGTTTGTCGAGATCCAATGAATTGTGGATTTATGATCAGCTTATCTATGAATATTATTTGAATCTTCTCTGAATTCTTGTATGCATGATTTGATATCTTTGTATTTCTCTTTGAATTATCGGTTTGGTTTGGCCAACTAGATTGGTATTTCTTGCGACGGGAGAGGTGCTTAGCTTTGGGTTCAATCTTGCATGATTTGACCTAGTGACAAAGTAGGGGTGGCGAGACACGTATTGCATTATTGCCATCGAGGATAATAGAGATGGGGTTTTCTTCATATTGCTTGAGTTTAACCCGCTACATCATGTCATCTTACTTACTGCGTTACTCTGTTCCTATGAACTTAAGACTCTAGATGCAGGCAGTAGTCGATCGATATGTGGAGTAATAGAAATAGATGCAGAACCGTTTTGGTCTACTTGACACGGACGTGATGCCTATATGCATAATCATTGCCTTGGACATCGTTAGAACTTTGTGCTTTTCTATCAATTGCTCGACAGTAATTTGTTCACCCACCGTATTATTTTCCTTCAAGAGAGAAGCCTCTAGTGAAACCTATGGCCCTCGAGTCTATTTTCCATCATATATTTTCAGATCTATAAACCAAAAATACCTTGCTACAATTTATTTACTTTTATTTTGTTTTACGTTCTATCAATATTTTATACCTTTCTCTATCAGATCTCACCTTTGCAATTGATCATGAAGGGATTGACAACCCCTGTATCGCGTTGGGTGCAAGTGTTTGATTGTTTGTGCAGGTGCATAGATTAGGGACTTGCTTGTACCTCCTACTGGATTGATACCTTGCTTCTCTAACTGAGCGAAATACTTATCTCTACTTTGCTACATCACCCTTTCCTCTTCACGAGAAAACCAACACAAGCTCAAGAAGTAGAAAAAGTCTTGGCCTTTTGCTTGGTGTTCTGTTCCACTCTTGCCTTCCTAGTTCTTGTCATACCAGTGTTATGTTTCTCGATGAGCGCACCTAACACATGTGGGGTATTATCCCCCCCCCCCCCCCGACCATTCGCTTAGGCTAAAACTCTTCTAGCAATGTACAACTTTGGTTTTAACATTTTCCTAATAAAAACTAAAATTGCATAGGGAGTAATTAACCCGAGGATTCTTAATCAACAACCCGGGCCAGAGCTCCTCATGATGTTGGTCCAAAACAAAGCCACTTGCGGTGCCACCCCGTCAACTGGGGACTTCGGCTGCCGTACGTAGTGTTCATCTGACCGTGGCTTGAGACGAGATATGCGCGGGTCTTATTAAGGTGTCGGCACGCCGGGAGGCCTTGCTAGTTTAGTTTTACCTTTGACGAGAGCCTTGTCCGTCAGTATTCCTTATCTTAAGCATCGTGTTATCATGGTGTGAGGATGTTCCATCAGATGCTCGTGGTAATTTATAATGGACCACTTGGAGCACCCCTGAAGGGTTAAATCTTTTCAAGATCCGTACCCGGGTTATGTGGCGATTTGGAAATTTATAATATCCGATTGTAGAGAACTTGAGGCTAAAATTTAAATAAAATATACCAACCACATGCGTAACCGTGACAGTCCTTTTTCGAGGGAGTTCGGGAAGAGAACACGGTTGAGTTATGTTTGACTCATAAGTAATTCAGGATCACTTCTTGATCATTACTAGTTTGCGACCGTTATGCGTAGTTTACTCTTCTTATTCTTGTACTCGTAAGTTAGCCACCATACAAATGCTTAGTGCTTGCTGCAACCTCACCACTTAACCATTCCATACCCATTAAGCTTTGCTAGTCTTGACACCCATGGTAATGGGATTGCTGAGTCCTCGAGGCTCACAGATTACTATAACAACATGTGTAGGTGTAGGTAATGCGATGATATGATGTGAGAGCGATGCTTGCTTGTTTTGGAGTTCTTCTTCTGCTTCTCCTTCGGTCAAGGGTTAGGTTCCTGGTCTGCACTCTGGGCTAGCAGGGTGGATGTCGTTCGTGTTTTTCGTTTGATTTCATCTGTAGTCGGATTCTGCTCTTCTGTGTGATGTTTATTGTGTATTGATGTATTCATGTGGCGTCTGTTTGCCTTTGGATGTATCCTCATTTGTGTTGTTCATGGTACAATGTAATGATATCCACCTTGCAAAGCGTCTTCAATATGCGCTTCTATCCGTGAGGGGGATCCCCGAGTTCCTTGAGGATCGGATTGCATATTGGGGTGACACCCAACCACCGTTGCGGCAACCACCGTATGTGTCACGGCGCTCCATGACAAGATGCACCAGCCGTCGTGCGGTGTTGGCAATAAGATGCATCGTCAGTGCTTGCCACACACTGTTGTAGGTGATTCAATCCTAGGGGTGCGAGCTGCTGCAAAGGGATTTCGACCACCAGAGCTTGAAAGGAGCATCATCGCACGCAGCACGGCAGCTTGCATGGTTCGCAACATATGTCATGTTGCAAGGAGATTTGCAACACAGACCATGTTGCAAATAGGTTGTGACGGCCACTTTTTTTCCTCCTCTCACAACATCGGCTCACTACAACATGACCCATGTTGCAAATCTGGGCGTAACACTGCTCATGTTTGTATGTCTTTGTCAATCTTTGAGTGCAACATGGATCATGTTGCAAACTTTGGACCGCAACATGGCTCATGTTGCACACACTCGTCAGCTACATCACTCGACTATCGCTCAGTAAATCTAACATCAAGTGACACGACCCATTTTTACCAAAGATCAGTCGACCAACATATAGCGTGCAAAATAATATGGACTAGGCCTCTTGAAGTTTTCCTTTTTCTAATCACGTATACGCATGACATGTCAAGAGCCACGTCGCCGGCTCGGCAGGCGTGGCGCATCTCAGGACAAGTCAAAGGTTTGGTATCAATCGCGGACACGTTCGCACTCGCCCGATCATTTCTTGTCCTCCGCATGCATTTCCTTGAAGGGCGCTGATAAGCGCCGGTGCGCTGGCCGAAACTTTCGGCCGGTCCTATCGCGCACGTACGATCTGGATGGTTGTAGCCGCACGATCTTCGTCGTTGTAATTGCTTCGTTCAGGAAAACATGACAAAGAAAAATCCATGGGGCCTGTCACCCACGTCCATGCCGTGATCCTTCAATGCGCCAACCAGCTCGCCGGCCGTCCTCGCAGCACCAACCTCCCTGGTTCCTGAACGAAGAAGACGGCACCAACCTCCCCGGTTCCTCGCAGCACCAACCGCCGGCGGTTCCAGCAAGGATGGGTCGCTCCTGTAGCAAATCGTCGCTGCCTTCTAGCACGCCTGCTGTCTCTGTAGTTGCAGCTCCTACCCGCCGCCATCGTAGCACGTTCGTTGCCGCATAACCATGCTGCCGGCTGCAGTCCTCAACATCGTCGTTCGCACAAAAATCAGAACGCCGGTTGAAGCTTTTTCTCACGCAATGGAAGCTTTTTTTCGACGCTGGTTGAAGCTTTTTACATAGAGTGGAAGCTTTTCCTGAAGCCGACCGAAGCTTTTTTCATTGCGGGTTGAAGCTTTTCTTAAGCCGTTTGAAACTTTTTTCCATTGTTGAACCTTTTTTTCCACGTCCATCGACGCCCGTCGCCCAACTGTTTGCAGCATCGCCGCGCACCGGTTGTATCAACTCCGTATGTCGCTTACAACATTGTAGGGTCGTCGGTTGACGCTTTCATATCAGAGTATGATTGTAGCTTTTTTAGTTCGCGGTGGTTCGATTGGAACTTTTTCAAACTATAGTTGAAACTTTTCATATAAACGGTTGTAGCTCTTCGGTCGCAGAGTTGTCCAATTGAAACTCTGCCGGTTGAAGCTTTTGAATTAAACGGTGGAAGCTTTTCTCAAGAATGGTTGTAGCATCGTCTCAGCTATCAGACGCCATGGCTGGTCGTGACTCATGAGACATCGACGGTTAACAGCGCCGTGCGCAAAATTCTTGCAACTCCCCTCGTGGCGACTTCTCCGGCCTCGCCGTCTTCTTTGCCCCGTCGTGGCTTCCCCTAACAGCAAGGGGGCGTCGTGACTGTGCGTGGGGTGCGATGGAGGAAAAGAACGGTTCCAACTAACCCCACATCGTGAGGAAGGAGTGCAAGAGAAGGAAAAAAACGATTCGGAGAAGTAATGCTCGTGGCCTGTACGACGCACGATCCAGACGGATCGCAAGGCTCAGGTGCGACCGGCCCAATCTTCGGCCGGTGCCCCGGCTCGAAACGTTATCCTTCCTTGAAAGCTAGACTGTTTTTCTCTTCCTTTTCTTGTCTATAGAAGCCAAAATGTATCCGCGTACCAACGGACGTCTTCCGCTTGAATGCATGTGTACAGACGTACAGTACGTTGTTTCCTTATACAAAGGTCCATATATATATACGAGTAATGGAAAGCATAACTGCAATATATATGCCCTAAAAAAAGCTGCAATATATATGCACCGATTCATTGTTTCCCACTTTATCCATCGATTCCAGTATGCACAACTCTCCAAATATAGCGGTTAGCTAATTTGTTTGATGTTCGTTATTGTTTTCCAAAGATATGTGTATATTTAGCATATATTACTATTATTATTACTAGCACATATGCCCGTGCGTTGTAACGGAAAAAATTGATATTTTGTGCAAGCATAATGTCCCACAACGCCGAATTCACTATGAGGAAGATGCTACAACACAGCATCTTTCTACAAAATGAACATAAAAAAATACATTGCAGTTTATAGCCGTGTTCATATTTTCTTTGCCGAACATAATCTCCCATTGATTTCATTTAAGTACAATCTTTTTAACGACATTTAAGTACAATCATTTTATTAATTACCATGAGGTCATCATCAATTTTAGTTGGGAATCAAGTCCTTCCTTTTCTAATTTAGTAGCTCACACATTAAAGCCTACAGATCCTTCCTTTTAATTATCCCATCTTTTTTATTTTAAATTCTTCATGTAGAATTTATTAAGATCATAATCTTTTTTTGTGGTCTCAATGAAAGCTCATAAAAGGCCCGTCAACATACAAGTACCTGTCCCAGATTGCTTAGCGTGTGTAAACCACACAAAAAGGACGAAACCAAACCAAAAATATCTATTCCCTTTAATAGTAGGTATAGATATAGATTATTATTATTATTATTATTATTATTATTATTATTATTATTATTCCAAAAATATCTATTCCCTTTAACTTACTCATTATTTTCCTATATACTACAGCTAGCCAGCCAAAAAAACGCCTAATATCTCAGGTAGCACATTAAAGTACGTGCGTTTATTCTGAGCGTAGTGCATGCAGATGCAGGTGCATGAACGTGGTACATAACGCGCCAAACGCATGCATGCAGTTTCTTTTTCCCCCGAATTGCCCTCCATAAACCCCGGCTTTCTACGTGATTCCCGATCTCTCTTTTTTTTGAAAGGGTGATTCCCGATCTTTACCAAGTCAGAGACGAGAGCGCGTAATTTGTTTTGCTTTGTTATTATTATAAGTTTCCTAACACCCCAAGATTCGTGTGCGTGCAGAGATCAAAGGCTCAACGATCCGTGCTGATTTGGCGCCACAACAATACTAACTTAAATTTACCGTATATGGCCAGCCTTGGGTTCTGCAAATTGATCAACCGATCATGGAATTCGTCTAGAAGGAAGCCCGCAATTTCGGTGCAGAAAGGTAACATAACACGGCGAATTCGTGGTTTCCACTCCAAATTTAGGGAGATTGAAACGGAAGCCATAAATAAAAGGAAAATCCCTCCTAAAAAGGAGAAGGATTAACTATAGGGCCGGTCAATCTCATGATCTCATCTTCAGTTGCTTTCTCACTCAGGCCAGGGCCAAGGATAGGGGACGCGGACGCCAACCAAAACCCGGTCACGCACCATGGTCCATAAATACCCGGCTGCCTGCCATCTACGGACCTTGTTTCTTTGCCACCCTGCCCGCCCCCTCGCCGATCGATGACCGCACCTCCCACCACATCCGACTAACTCCGGCCGGGGACGCATCGCCTTGGCTGTATATATAGGAAGCTAGCGGACGACCCGCACGCCCCATCAAACGCCATGGCTGTGGACCTGCAACGCCTGCGCCACAAGTTACTCACCACCGGCGGCCACCACCAACTCGCCTCCGCCGCTGCTATGCCAGCGAGTGGGCCTTGTTATGGCGCTGCGGTGCCGAGCCAGCGGGGGCACCAGCCGTACGCGGACCTCTTCACGCTGCCGCCGCCGCCGCCGATGTCGTCGTCGGCCCCGTATCAGTGTTCGGAGTTCTTGGCGATGGCCGCGGCTGATCTGGCGAAGAAGGGCGTCAGCCCCGCCGGTGCTCAGGAAATGATTACCAACAAGCGGAAGCGCGACGAGCGGTCGTCGGTTCTTGGCGCGGCTGACGTTCTCCCCGCCCACGCACAACAGGAGGCTATCGCCGTCGACTGCATCCTGCTCAAACATGTAAGTCCCATGCCATGATCAAATCGCCGCCACCGATCGATACTTTGCGTTTCAGGCTTTTGTTAACCGTGGTCCATGATGCAGGCGAAACAGATGTGGACTACTTTGGCGGAGCAAGGGCAGAGCCACACGAAGCGAATCGTCTCGGCCGTGGAGGCCAGGGCGGCGAAGCGGCTCAAGGCCAAGGACGAGGAGATTGAGCGGATCAGGACCATGAACTGGGCACTCGACGAGCGCCTGAGGAACCTCTTGATGGAGGCTCAGATGTGGCGCGACGTCGCGCAGTCCCACGAGGCCACGGCCAACGTGCTCCGCGGCGACCTACAGCGGGTGCTCGACGCTCAGGCGGTCCGTGGCAGTGGAAGCGGCGACGGTCAGGAGGACGACGCCGAGTCGTGCTGCTGGGGGGAGAACCAGGTGCCCCTCGGCGCGGAGGAGGAGGTGGGCACGCCGGTAGTGGAGGAGCGTCCGGCGACAGGAACAAGAATGTGCAAGGCGTGTCACGACGGCGCGGCCGTTGTGCTGCTGCTGCCGTGCCGGCACCTCTCTGTGTGCGCGCCGTGCGCGGCCGCGGCGCAGGCGTGCCCGGCGTGCGGTAGCGCCAAGAATGGCAGCGTCTGCGTCAACTTTTCGTGATGCGGGAGGAATAGTTTTAGAGTCGACATCTTGTTTCCTTCTGAAACTTACTAGAGTCGACTTTTGTTTGTATTCTTTTGTTCACTTTTTTGTTGTTGTTGTTGACGGGGGTGATAGGTAGATAGGAGGATGGTTGGATGACATAGATATGAGAGTATGAGTTTCCCTTTTTTTTGTTTAGTTTAGCCTTTTGCTGAATCTGTTGGATCAATTTGATCAACAAGGAGAAAAACAGTTCCTAGTATTGCAGATCAATGCTTGAGCTTAAATGCATAGATTAGAAGTTGAACAACATATATGGCGTGTGTCTAAGGGTTTTTGCGGCCGGGGATGGTGAAGCAGGTCAAAGATCAAAATCCGATTCAGATCCAACGGTCAAAATATTGACTTGAACTTAAAGAATTTTTGCTTCGTTGGCAAAAGGTTGGATGCCAAAATTCATATGGACTATATAGAAGGTCATTATTTAACTAAATCAGATACAATTGTCCAAAGATTGATTTGAATTTACAAAAAATTTGCTAGCTCGGCTGGCAAGAGGTTGGTTGCCTAAACTCGTACAACCAAACATATAGAAAACTTCCATAGTAAGCCAGTGGGGAGGGCCATGGCGACCACCAGTTGGCCAAAAGGCCCACTAAATAACATTTCTTTTAGAAAATGCCATGAATAAAAATTTGAAAACGAAAAAATGCCAGAAAAGTTGCCATGTTCTTAGCCATCATGGAAAACACTTTGCAAAAAAAAGTGACAGTAAACAAAAATGCCACCTCCCAATATGAAAAATGACGTCCTCTTAAAATAATAAAAAAGTCATCCTCACAATAATAAAATAATTACATCCTCTTCTAATAATTTTTTTATATTCTTATAATAAAATACCATCCTCTTATAATAAGAAATGCCATTATCTTATAATAAAAATGCCCAAATAGAATGCAAAAAGAAATCTCAAATTTTGGGACAATTAAAAAAAAGCTTTCAAAATACCAAGTTAAATACGTTTTAACACGAATGTTCATGAAACTTCTCTTGTGCCCATAGGCAAAAAACCCTGCACTCTCGCGAGAGGTCACGAGTTCGAAACCTGCCCCAGCGCGCAGGATTCACATTTTTGGGGATTTTCTATAGAAAAACTAGTGTTCACCAGGCATCGGCAGACAACGAACACCTCCGGAAATCTGACGTGTTATTGCCCCTCCGCCAAGGTCCGTGCAACGACGATGGGGGCGTTTGCTGGGGTTGGCCTCCGAGGAAACGTCAGCAAGATAAAAATTTCATTATTTCATTGCATTCATGAGGTGGTGAAGAAGATGTTCGTCTCCTAGCGTCGCATGTGACGAAAGGTTGGCTAGGATCAAGATTTTGAGATCCAGCGAAAACAAGATATGAACCAGATTCAAATGTAATGATCCAAAATAACGTTTGTATTTCATGTAAACATAACACATGAATACTAAATCCTTGCTATAAAGAAACATTACAAAATAACAACAATGATCGCATATTTGTTATGGTTCCTTGTGATGCTGTGAAGTCACAATACATGGACCCAGGTCTCGTTTAATCTAATCCAACCTCGGTAACCACACCAAGTGACAGTGAAGTGGACCTATGTGTCGTGTCATTTGCCAACCCATGTACATCAACTTGTGCAAGCTACATTGCCTCCCTTGTGTTGTGCTGGTCGATGAAAGCCACACTTGCTGCAGGAAACTGTGTTTCCTCGCCATTTCCTCGGCGAATAGGGCAAACTCTCTTCTATAGGCTTCGCCAGCGAGCCTGTGGATTCACCACCATGCATCTCGCACAAGTCATTGTTTGCAGTTTGTTGCCATGCGTTTGGTCCCTCACTATTGCATGAATGGCTAGCAGTGGCGGGTGGGAAAAGCCCAACAGTGGAGGGCACGGCTCTCAGGGCCGCCCGCCACTGCTAGAACGCCGTCAGTGGCGGGCGCCCTCCTGCCACTGATACGTCTCCAATGTATTTATAATTTTTTATTGTTCCATGCTATTATAGTATCAGTCTTGGATGTTTATATACATTTACAAGCAACTTTGTATCATTTTTTCCGACTAACCTACTAACTTAGTGCCCAGTGCTAGCTACGGTTTTTTGCTTGTGTTTTACTTTGCAGAATATCAGTACCAAATGAAGTCCAAATGCCACAAAACTTGGAGATTTTTTCTGGCGATAAGAGATCCTAGAAGCTTCAGGAAGGAACAAGAAGACGAAGCGGTGGCCCACTATGCACCAGGGCGCGCCAGGGGCATAGTGGGGCCTACAAGCCTCCGTTTGACCTAACTCCGCCTCTATAAGTTCCCAAAAGTCAGAAAACCTACGAGGGAGTCCACGAAATACTTTTCCTGCAGCCGCAAGCCTTTGTTCTAGAGTGATCCTACCTGGGGACCCTTGTTGTCACTCTGTCAAAGGGGGAATCAATCATGGAGGGGCTCTACATCTTGCCTCCCCTCCGATGATGCGTGAGTAGTTTACCACGGACCTACGGGTCCGTAGTTAGTAGCTAGATGGCTTCTTCGCTCTCGATGTTCTTCAATAAAATGTTCTCCTTGATGTTCTTGGAGTTCTATCCGATGTAATTTTTTGCAGTGTGTTTGTTGGGATCCGATGAATTATGAGTTTGTGATCAGACCTATCCATGAATATTATTTGAGTTTTCTCTAAACTCTTTTATACATGATTGTTATAGCTTCATATTTCTTCTCGAATCTATTGATTTAGTTTGACTGACTAGATTGTTTTTTCTTGCGATGGGAAGAGGTGCTTTGTAATGGGTTATATCATGTGGTGCTCAATCCCTATGTATCGTTGCTATTAAGGGTAAAAAGATGGGGTTTATTCATGCGTGAGTTTATCTTGTCTACATCATGTAATCTTGCTTAAGGTATTACTCCATTTCTTGTGAACTTAATACAGTACTAGATGCATGTTGGATAGCGGTCGACGTGTGGAGTAATAGTAGTATATGCAGAATCATTTCAGTCTACTAATCTTGTATGTGATGCCTATATACATGATCATTGCCTTGGATATTGTCATAATTATTTGCTTTTCTATCCATTGCCCAACAGTAATTTGTTTACCCACCGTATGCTATTTTCTCGAGAGAAAACTCTAATGAAAACTACGGCCCCTCCGGTCTATCTTTTATCATATAAAAAATCCTAAAAATACTTGCTGCAATTTTACTTTATTTATTCCATTTATATTTTGCGTGACCTATTTATCTATCACCATAAAATTTAATCTTGCAATTAACTGTCAAGGGATTGACAACCCCTTGTTCGCGTTGGGTGCGAGGATTTGTTATCTTGTGAGCAGGTACTGTTTACATAGTGTTGCTTGGTTCTCCTACTGGATTGATGACCTTGGTTTCATATCTGAGGGGAACACTTATCTCTACTTTACTGCATCATCTCCTCTTCTTCGGGGAAATCCCAATGCATCTCAAAAGTAGCAGTCAATGTTAGGCCATGAGCAGTGGCGGGCTCTAGGTCGTGCTCGCTACAACACTCAGTGCTGCCCGACACAGGAATTTTGCGCTGTTGTGGTGGTACTTTTCTACCGCTTGCCACTACTGTTGTTGCATGCCGACATGACTGAATTACAACATATTGCACCTAGATCATATCATCGGATTGCATTTGATATATAAATTCTGGTTTGAACCTTGATCCACATACACGCACCACATTACAATGATTTCAAATTAATGTGAAATAGTAGTTAAAAAATATAACAAGTGCATTATAATAATTAATAAGCTTATATATGTCGCGCTCATCACATAATTAATGGTTTGACAAGTTATTTTTTGAGTGAAATGAGTGTTATTAACCTCGAGGTCCTTGTTTTTTATTTTTATTTTAGTTTTTAACATATGTTAAAGAAGGTCTACCGCATTACGTTTTGACAATGTGTATACGTGGCATACAGTTGATCCATCCGACCTACTTCTGATGGAATAAGCCGTATGTGTTGTGGGCAAACGCTTGCTAGTGTACAACCGTTTGCGATTGATGAGTTCATCACCGACGGGTTCCCTAGTGTGGTCCGTGTTCATCTCATCATGTGTACGTGTCCTTTTGTCCTTCTCTCGCACGTCTTGTCACCCCGCTGCCGCAGACGTTCGACCGCAAGCTTGAGCAGTGCGCGGGGGTGTTCTTTTGGCCAAACGGTGCTGAGCTAGTTGCCGTGCAACCGCGCAGGCTCCCGCGCAAACTTCCCGCCCGACTAGGTGAAATCCCCCAAAATCTCAATGCTTATCAGCCTACTATCTAAACCCTCACGGCCGGTGAGTCATGCGTCACATTTCCCCTTCCCTCCCTGTAGCTTATCTTGTCTGCTTCTCCCAAAATCAGCAATGGCACCGGATCGTCGTCGTCGCTCAGCCACTCCGCCGTCATCAGAGCATAGCTCCAGCTGGGAGGCTACACCGCAGCGCCGGCGCAGTCCCCGACGTAGTATAGTGCGCGCAGCGTCCCAGTTGGGTGTGCACGGAACACGCACCACCCGCTCGGCTGCCTGTGCCCGTCGGCAGCTGTTGCTGGCCGCCATTGCCGCCACACCTCCGTCAAAAGCCAGGGCCATCACATGCTCCGTTGTCGTGGCCATCACCCCACTGCCAGCCACCGTGGCCATCACCCGCTCCGCCACCACCGCTAGAAGGCGGGAGGTGGTGGTCGTAGTCGGCACCCCATCGTCGTCCACCATGGCCGCTAGCCCACCATCGACCGCCGGGATCATCACCTGCTCCGCCACCGCCACCCGCGGGAGGGAGGCGAAGGTGGAGGCCCGCACGTGCGGCTGCAACCTTGCGTGCTACATCGAGTTCCTGTGGGAGGAGGAGGAGCGCCTCGTCGAGCACGCAAAGATCCTTATCGCCGCCATGGCCGTGGCATACGCCGACGTAGAGGCAAGGAATCAAGAGATCTACGAGGAGAACCACTACTTCGAGAGGGGTCGTGTGTAGCGGTAGAGGGCGTTCCAGGTGCAGCAGCGGCAGGCACCGTATCGCAGTTGTCCAGTTCGTCGGTAGCCTCCTCCTCGTCTTCCTCTTACTGAGCACACTCGGTATAGGAGAGGCCGCTGGAAGTAGTACAAAGCCCCTCCATAGTAGTATTTAGGGGCTATTTTTTTCAGTTCATCTAACTATAGATGTGGTGAAACTATACAACGTACTTAAAATTAGATAGTATATATAGTTGAACTAGATATTTCAGTACGTGGTTGGTAACAATTGGGGAAAAGTTTGGTCGGTTAAGCTGTAAAGTTGAACTGTTTGTATAAATTAAGCACGACTTCTTAATCTATGAATGAAATCTATGTTTAATTACTGAATTTTAGTTGCAAAAATTAGATAGTGCTTGTGATTTTTAGCTGCATATTTTGACAAATCGTAGTGTTACAAGGATTGACAAATGGCAGTGTTACTAGATCAACAAATGTCAATCCTTCCAGTTTGACAAATGGCAATATACCCAATATGATAGATGCAAATCTTACCAAATTGTCTGTACATGGTTGCACACGGGTCATCCGAAAAACCCGTTTGCGTTGAAGGGAGCTAGAAATCCTGCTTGCCAAATTTTCTCTTGGCTTAGCAACGAAGTATCGCTTTGCATACCTTATTCAATCTGAACCGTTTGCGTTGAAGAGATGCACAAATCCTGCGCAGCGAATTTTCCCTTGGCTTACTGCGGAAGACCATAGCTCTCACTTTGCATACAGGTGTTCTATCTAAAACGTTTACGATGAAGAGTTGAACAAATCCTGCTTGACACATTTTCCCTTGGCTTACTTGGGAAGCTGTCAGTGTACATACGGGTGTTCTATCCAAAACGTTTGCGATGTTAGAGTGGCAGCTAGTTGTTTCAAAATGCCTTTGTCTACTGTTATTCGAGTGCGCCTTCTCTCAAAATGGACACGAAAATTACCACAACATATCTGGTGCCATTCCATGATATCATGCCAAGTTTCATGAATATCAAATGAGTTTTGAATTTACTAGAATTTAAAAACAAAGTATCTCAACGTTTTGCCGGCAGTCAATAGTGATGGTGTTTGAAATTCATTCTCATTTTTTGCATGGGACCTAAGAATGCACCCAAGGACACATATTTGATTTTTCAACCAATTTATATGCACTAGAGCTTGTGCATGTAGTTCAAATTTGAATTATGCACATAAAATGCCTAGAAAACCTAGTTAATATATAAAAATGTCCAAACAAACCCTGAAAAATTCCAAAATTAAACACAACACTCTTGTTGTTCTATGTTGACACTAGAAATTTTTTGAAAGAAATAACACGCAACGGGTATCGTTTCGTCCCCAAAGGTGGCACGTTCCCTACCGAAACCATCAAGCTTGTTGTGAGAAGCTCTGGTTTGTGAGAAGCTTATACCCAAGCCTACCCCAAATGGGACAAAAATTTTTACCATGGCATGTCGGGTGCCATTCCATGATAGCATGCCAGGTTTCATGAATTTCAGACGAGTTTCGGATTTACTAGAATTTAAAAACCAGATATCTCAATGTTTGCGGCCGAGTGACGGTGGCAGGGTGTTTGACATTCATTCCCCTTCCTTGCATGGGACCTAAGCATGCAACCAAGGACACATATTTAAATTTTCAACCAATTTATATGCATTAGAGCATGTGCATGTAGTTCAAATTTGAATTATGCACATAAATGCATTGAAAACTCAGTTAATGCATAAGAAATGTGCTAACAAACCCCCAAAATTCCAAAATTTAACACAACACTCATGTTGTTCTATGTTGACACTAGAGAAAAAAATTTAAATCAAGAAGAGGCAACGGCTATCGTTTCGTCCAGAAAGGTGAAACATTCCCTACCGAAACCATCAGGCTTGTTGTGAGAAGCTTATAACCAAACATGTCCCAAATGGGACAAAAAATTTACGACGGCATGTTGATGCCGCTCCATGATAGCATGCCATGTTTCATGAATTACAAATGAGTTTTGGATTTACTAGAATTTAAAAATTCAGGTATCTCAATGTTTGTCGTCGAGTGACGGTGGCAGGGTGTTTGACATTCATTCCCATTTCTTGCATGGGACCTAAGCATGCAACCAAGGAGACATATTTGAATTTTCAACTAATTTATATCCATTAGAGCATGTGCATATAGTTCCAATTTGAATTATGCACAGAAATGCATTGAAAGGTCAATTAATGCATAAAAAATGTCCTAACGAACCCCAAAAAATTTCAAAATCTAACACAACACTCATGTTGTTCTATATGTTGACACGAGAGCAAATATTGAAATCAAGAAGAGGCAACGGATATCATTTCGTCCAGAAAGGTGAAACATTCCCTACCGTAACCATGAGGCTTGTTGCGAGAAGCTCTGGTTTGTGAGAAGCTTATACCCCAACTTGCCCCAAATGGGACAATATTATTACCACTGCATGTTGCTGCCGTTCCATGATAGCATGTCGAGTTTCATGAATTTCAGACGAGTTTTCGATTTAATAGAATTTTAAAACCATGTATCTCAATGTTAGCGGCCGAGCGACAATGGCAAAGGTGTCTGACATTCATTCCCATTTCTTGCATGGGACCTAAGATTGCAACCAAGGACACACATTTGATATTTCAACCCGTTTATATGCATTGGAGCATGTGCATGTAGTTCAAATTTGAATTATGCATACTAATGCATAGAAAACTCAGTTAATGTATAAAAATGTCCACGCGAACCCCGAAATATCCCAAAAAATTGCAAACACTCAGGTTGTTCTATGTTGACACAATTTTTTTGGGGCAACGTGGCATGTTCCCTACCAAAACCATCATGCTTGTTGTGAGAGAAGCTCTGGCTTGCGAGAAGATTATACCATAACCTGGCCCAAATGGGACAATATTTTGTTTACCCCAGAATCTTGACGTTGTTCCATGATAGCATGCCAAGGTTCATGAATTTCAGATGAGTTTTCTATTTACTAGAATTACAAAAGCAAGCACCTCAACGTTTGTCGGAGAGCCACGGTGTCGTGTTGTTTGAAATTCATCCCCATTTCTTGAATGGGACGTAAGCATCAACCCATGGACACATATACCATTTTACAACCCATTGTGCACCTAAAATGCCTAGAAAACCAAGTTACCGTATAAAAATGTCCAAACGAACTCTGAATAATTCCAAATTTTGACGACACACCTATAGTTGCATGTTCACTACAGATAGAAGTTATAGCAATTCAAACACCATCCTTTGCAGCTGTGACCCCATTATGTAATTCAAATCAAGATGAAAAGTCAAGTAGATCCCACACAGTTTATTATCACCAACTGTGTGAGATGCAGTACAAAATATCGTGGAGCACCGTCGGTGTATAGTACACCTATGGCTTACGCAAGAAGGTTCATCGGCTATAGTCCACAGCCGCGTGTCAAGCACACTAGCTCGCTCCCCAAATATCATTTCACTGTTCAATCGTCGCCGAAGAAAGATGGGGACGTGGACTCGCGTCCCGAGGGCAATGTGTGATGACACTGAAGCGATTCCAAATTTTTGGCTTCTGCAAAAATATCTACCACCCCGCTCCCTCCCCCTTACCAAAAGCCACATTTCCCCTGTTTCCGCCTTCCTTTCCAAGTTGAAACCTTCACTCCTTGCTTGCAGCACCGTCCCCTCGCCGGCGACCCTCCTTCACGCCGCTCGGCCTCGCCTATCCAGGCAGGCAATCCACACGACCCCCATCCTCCTCCTCCTTCCACATCCCACATGCCCCGACCGCCGGCGCGAGCGCGACACCTTCCACCCAAATCACCGACCCCTCCACCAAATAAGCGCCGCCCTAAGCCATGTTGCACGTAGTATAGCCATGATCTCAAGGAGCATTTGGCAGTGGAGTAGCAAATCGCGGCCGCACGCGCGGATGAGGTCGTGATGGCTGCCATTCGTGCCGACACCCTAGATTTTGGAGGAGCAACTTGCCATTTGCTAGCTATGCCGATTAAGCATGCTCAGATTACCCGTTGCGTGTGCTGCTCCTGCCTTTCGTTAAAAGTTTGCTCTAGTGTATATATTCTATATGTCGTGCAATGTGTGGTGGTCACTTATTAACTGTTTGGTTAATTAGTTGTCCTGTTCAGTTAACAGTTTGGTTCAATTCTCCAAATGTGATGTTCAACTCTTCAGGGTGCAACTTTGTATTGTCTTCCATGTGAGAAATAAATCGATTTTTTATTTACAAAATACATGAGAAACAAATCCAATTGCTATATTTCCAAGTTGTCAAGCATGCTTGGTTTCGATTAACTGTTTGATCTTCTAGTATGTTATACATTGTGCAATGTGATGCTCAGTTAACGTTTGGTTCATTTGTTGTGGTGTTTAGTTAAGTGTTTGGTTTCATTCCGCAATGCGATGTTCAATTGTCGTGGGTATAATTTTGTATTGTATTGCATGTGCGGAATAATCGAATTTGGCTGCACTTAACACATGGGAAACATATACAATTGCTATATTTCCTAGTTCTTAATTATGATTGGTTTGGATAAATGGGTTTTCCACGTGGCTTGAATTAATCTGATGAATCTGCAATGTGCTTATTTCTCATCAACATATTTTACTGATAGCATGTGAATCCTTACTTAACCTGATGACTAACTACCTTATATGTGTTGCAGGGAAACAATATAATGGGAAGCACTGAGGTTTTACAATCGAGGTTAGCACGTGCATGGTCCGTTGTCTAATAGCACATTATTATGCAATTGCAGGAACCATTATAATACTTAGGTTTTTAACAATTTGGTCTTGCACATGTAGGTCCTGCTGTATGAGGTTTTGACCCACTGTTCGACCCTTTTTGCATATGGGAAAATGAGTTGTCCATGAATATCAATCAAGGCAAGAAACTCAGAAAGATTGTTAGGATGAAGAAATTGGTGACAAAAAACAACAAAATCTTTGTCTGCAGAATCAAGAAGACATCAGTTCACTATAGGATGGTACGAACTATCATACCTTGTCTTTTTTATTCCTTTGCCCCATTTCCAATATAGAGAAGATATTTATGCATATCCTTGTTTTCAGGACTTTCCAAAATAGTTCACTGATGCTTACCCCTCAAACCACCTATATGGACAGGAGGCGAGGAAGGTATTCATACAACACCCACGGTTCAGTATTGAAGTGTTCTTGAAGAGGACGAATGATGGACGGTCAATCATCCACAGGCACTAGCCTAAAGTTGCAAAGACCTTCAACATCAATGAAGGCTCAATATCCGCCTTCTGCTTCAGCAGTTTTTCCGAAGATGCATCTGTCTATGTACCATCTATGATACTAATTTTGAAAGGTCATGTTAAACTTGGTGCCGGTGCAGTTGTGTAATGGGGTAGCTGAGTGCTGAAGCTATCATGTTGTACTCTAATGTATTTCAATTATGAAATCCTGCTTCCTTAATATGGGACTGCAATATATTATGTGTTTAATATGAATGTCAATTAGATTAATAAATGAATTATTAATAATAGGGCAATTAGCCTGCTAACGGCGAATTAGCCCGTTAATTGGTTTTTGCTATTGCAAACGATTATTGAGAAAATACCATGGACGATGACCTAAGGCAACGCACACAGTTTCTAGGAATAAACCGTGTTGGATCTATGAATAATCACACACGACATTCTCTTCAAAACTGTTTGCGTTAGGCCACCTTGCGCAAACGTTTTCCGCATCAAAACTGTGTGAGATGGATAGCCTTTGCCACACAGTTTATTCTATGCACCATGTGTGATGCATTCAATAATGCAAACGATAATTTTTTTAATATTGTGTGTGATGGGAGCGGCATCACAAACGATTTAACAGGGAAAATTGTGTGTGATGTACCTACGAACGAAAACATTTTCCATGCAGCGAATGTGTGGGATGTATATACGAACGGAAATATTTCGTGGGGACTCACCGTGTGGGATGTACTTACAACCGGAAATGATTTCGCCTGTATAATTGTATTTTTTTGAGCACTACTGTACGTATAACCATATTTGGTCGCTCGCCGGTCACACACGACCTCATTTTGCCGAGCGTGTGTGCCAGGAGGGCATATCCCCGACGATTTCTGGGTCGGGTGGGAAGGACCCCCTAATTGCCCACACTCACTAGGCGACTGTTGCAAATGCCATCGCAGAAAGGGGTTTTAAACCGTTTGTATAGCATCGACGCGTACCAGTGAAGGTATTATCTTGGGGCATAAAATTTCTGAACAAGGTATTGAGGTGGATAAAGCTAAAGTTGATGCAATTGATAAATGCCATGTCCTAAAGATATCAAAGTAATTCGTAGTTTCCTCGATCATGCTGGTTTCTATCGGAGATTTATTAAAGACTTATCTAAAATTTCTAGGCCTCTTACATATCTTTTACAAAAGGATGTTCCATTTGTTTTTGATGATGACTGTGTAGAAGCCTTTGAAACACTTAAGAAAGCCTTAATTTCTGCACCTGTAGTTCAACCACCTGATTGGAACTTGCCTTTTGAAATTATGTGTGATGCTAGTGATTATGTTGTTGGTGTTGTTCTAGGACAAAGAGTTGATAAGAAACCAAATGTTATTCATTATGCTAGTAAAACTCTAGACAGTGCCCAACGAAATTATGCTACCACTGAAAAAGAATTCTTAGCAGTGGTGTTTGCTTGTGATAAATTTAGATCTTACATTGTTGATTCTAAAGTTACTGTTCACACCGATCATGCTGTTATAAAATATACTATGGAAAAGAAAGATGTTAAACCTAGACTCCTTAGGTGGGTTCTCTTGCTACAAGAATTTCACTTAGATATCACTGATAGAAAGGGAGCTGAGAACCCCGTGGCTGATAACTTGTCTAGGCTAGAAAATATTCTTGATGATCCACAACCTATTAATGATAGTTTTCCTGATGAACAATTAGCTGCAATAAATTTTTCTCATAACACTCCTTGGTACGCTAACTATGCTAACTATATTATTGCTAAATATATACCACCTAGCTACACATACCAACAAAAAAAATTCTTCTATGATTTAAGACATAACTTTTGGGATGATCCACATCTTTATTAAGGAGTAGATGGTATTATTAGACGTTGTGTACCTAAGCATGAACAGGGACAAATCCTACGGAAATGTCACTCCGAAGCTTATGGAGGAAATCCTGCGGGAGATAGAACTGCTCACAAGGTATTGCAATCTGGTTTTTATTGGCCTACTCTCTTCAAGGATTCCCGTACGTTTGTTTTATCTTGTGATGAATGTCAAAGAATTGGCAATATTGGTAAGCGTCAGGAAATGCCTATGAATTATTCTCTTGCTGTTGAACCATTTGATGTTTGGGGTTTTGATTACATGGGACCATTTCCTTCCTCTAATGGGTATACACATATTTTGGTTGTTGTTGATTATGTTACTAAGTGGGTAGAAGCTACTCCAACCAATAATGCTGATCACAACACCTCTATTAAAATGCTTAAGGAAGTCATTTTCCCAAGGTTTGGTGTCCCTAGATATTTAATGACTGATGGTGGTTCACATTTTATTCAGGGTGCTTTCCGTAAAATGCTTGCTAAATATGATGTCAACCATAGAATTGCATCACCCTATCATCCTCAGTCTAGTGGTCAAGTTGAACTGAGCAATAGAGAAATAAAGTTAATAATACAAAAAAGTGTCAATAGGTCCCGAAAGAATTGGTCAAAGAAATAAGATGATGCACTTTGGGCTTATAGAACATCGTATAAAAATCCTATGGGTATGTCTCCTTATAAAATATTTTATGGAAAAGCTTGTCATTTGCCTCTTGAGTTAGAACTTAAAGCATATTGGGCAATTAAAGAACTCAACTATGATTTCAAACTTGCCGGCGAAAAGAGGTTATTTGATATTAGCTCACTAGATGAATGCAGAACCCAAGCCTATGAAAATTCCAAGTTATTTAAAGAAAATGTTAAAAGATGGCATGATAAGAGAATCCAAAAGTGTTAGTTTAAAGTTGGAGAATATGTTCATTTGTACAACTCACATTTCAGATTCTTTGGAGGCAAACTTCTCTCCAAATGGTTAGGACCATATGTTATCGAGGAGGTTTATCGATTTGGAGCCATCAAAATAAATAATGCCGAAGGTACTAACTCGAAGGTTTTCAACGGGTAAAGAATAAAACATTATATCTTAGGTACGCACATTAATTTTGAAAGTAATATTATCCAAACTATGACACCGGAAGAACACATAAAGGAAACCTTCAGGAATACTCCAGAATAGTGAAAAAAAGAGGGGGTATGTGATACGGTAAGTAAACGGACTCCGAAAAATCCGCAAAAATATGTTTTGTAAGTTTTGGAATATATTAAAAATTAGGAAAACAAGAAACGGCAAGGAAGGTAGCCCTGGTGGGCACAAGACACCAGGGCGCGCCTGGCTTGCCAGGCACGCCCAGGTGGGTTGTGCCCACCTCGGGTACCTTCCGAACTATTTTTCTTCCATTGGCTTGTTTCCCAAGATAAAAAATCTTTATAAACCACCTAAACCCATTGACCACCGTATCACAGAGAAATCTTCTGCTTTCTTTTCCTCGCTGTTTTCTTGACAGATCTGAAAATATGTCATCCCAAAACTCGGAGGGTGAGAGCTATGTTGCTGATTTACCACAAACCCGAAGGTTTATGGGGATGTGGAGCACTATAGCTGGACTTTGGAGGAAGAAGAAGACTATGGTCCCAAAGGGGAGGAGGAGACATGCTCTGACGAAGTTGAAGTTCCATTGCCTCAACCTGGGGACATGCACATGGAATTCAAGAAGTCAAGTCTCCCTAATAAAGCAAAGAAACCTAAGATCTTGTTTATCCCTTTTCGTCTCTTGCAAGATAACAAGCAAGAATTATGCAAAAAGATATTAGAGCTCGAGCAGGAGATTGGTGACTTAAAGGAGGAAAATTTTGTCCCCAAGCATAAGCTAAGGAAGGAGGATAAGATCGCTACTACTTCATCACCACCACCTCCGTCTTCATCACCAAAGAGACTAGAGTATCGGGTATGGGCACCCCCTTGGCTTGTACCAAGCTTGGGGGAGGTGCCCAGGTATCGTATCACCTCCATTATATTTTGCCTTTACTTATCTTAGTTTGATCCATAGTTATCTTTTGCTTTAGATGAATAAAAGTTTAGTTCGATCCTTTCTTTTCGAGTGTTTACTTAGTGATCTATCCTTGTAATCGTGTCTGAGATATATAATAAACTTTAGTTTGAGTTTTGTTTTATTTACTTCCATGTTCAATAAAAATATAGGAAATAAATGAAAAATATCATATGCTAATCTTATGGTAAGTAATGACATCACATAAGGAAGAGTATAAGTAGAAAATTTTATTGGGGATTAAAAACATAGCATTGGTCAATGATGCGATTCATGGAAGAATTAATAAGGGAAGAGAAGATTCACATGCAAATATACTATCTTGGACATCTTTTGTGATTCTGAGCCCCCATCAAAATATTATATGCGAAAATTGTTGACGTTGGACAAGGAAGACAACATAATGATTCATGTTTTTCATATTCACATAGAATTTATATTGTCATAGATCCTTTAACATGTGGTGCTTGCCCTCCATCTTTGCTAGCCAAAATTCTGCACTAAGTAGAGATACTACTTGTGCATCCAAAAACCCTTAAACCCACATATTGTTTTGAGAGTCCACCATACCTACCTATGGATTGAGTAAGATCCTTCAAGTAAGTTGTCATAGGTGCAATAAGGCAATAAAAATTGCTTTTGAAAGTGTTGCATCATTTAGTGCAAGAGAAAATTGAGTGTTGTACGAACTTGTGATGGCAAAGAATAAAAGCAACAGACTGCACAATAAAGGTTGCTATCATAAGGGGCAATATAATGTGACGTTCTTTTGCACTAAGAGATTGAGCATACAAACAAAGAGCGCATGGCAACTTCTGATTACCTCTGTGAAGGGCCTATCTTTTAATTTTATGCAAGAGTCAAAGTATTTCCCTCAATTCCTTTTTATTTTCTCTTTTGGCATGAGCATCATGTGGTGAGGAACGATCTAGGCACATATATCCAGTTGGATATGGGTGGCATGACTTGTTATTGTTGACATCACCCTTGAGGTGAATACGTTGGGAGGAGAAACTATAAGCCCCTATCTTTCTATGTGTCCGGTTCAAAAATTGTGCTCATGTGTATGCGGTGAGTGTCAGCAATCATAGAAGACTATATGATGGTTGAGTATGTGGACTTGCCAAAAGGCTCCAATACGTGACCCTTCCCTGAAAAGATGATGAATTGTAGTTGCAAAGTTGACTGAGAACATAGTTTGTTAGTTTTCAATAGAGTTTATGCTTTATACTTCGAGGTTGTGATTAACTATTACTTACTCATGAGAAGTTATATGGTAGAATTTTTATGATAAAAGTTTAATGATAAAGTTTATGTTAAAGTTTGTTGATGTTATAATAATATACATGATGCTTCTATGTCCGTATTTTGTTTTTATCGATAACTCTCTCTCTCTCTCTCTCTCTCTCTCTCTCTCTCTAAGCATGTGGACATGTTTTTCGATTTCGGTTTACGCTTGAGGACAAGCGAGGTCTAAGCTTGGGGGAGTTGATACGTCCATTTTGCATCATGTTTTCCTGCTGTTATTTATTATGTTTTTATGCATAATAATTCTTTTTGGAGTAATTCTAATGCCTTTTCTCTCATAATATGCAAGGTTCACACAAAGAGGGGGAATACCGGCAGCTGGAATTCTGGACATGAAAAAGTTACGTCAGGCCACCTATTCTGCACAACTCCAAATGAGCTGAAACTTCACAGGGTTTTTTATGGAATAAATAAGAATTATTGGAGCAAATAACCACTAGAGGGGGCCCACCAGGTGGCCACAACCCACCTAGGCGCGCCCTGGTGGGTTGATCCCTCCTCGGCCCACCTTCGGTGCCCATCCTCTCGTATATAAGTCATTTTGACCTAGAAAAAATCATGAGAGGACTTTTGGGATGAAGCGCCACCGTCTCGAGGCGGAACTTCGGCATGAGCACTTTTGCTTTTCGACAGAGCGATTCTGCCAGGGGGACTTCCCCCCCGGAGGGGGAAACCATCAATATCCTCAACAACACCATCTCCTCTCAAACCCTAGTTGATCTCTTGTGCTCAATCTTTGTACCAGAACTATAGACTGGTGCTTGTGGGTGACTAGTAGTGTTGATTACATCTTGTAGTTGATTATTATATATGGTTTATTTGGTGGAAGATTATATGTTCAGATCCATTATGCTATTTAATACCCCTCTGATCATGAGCATGATTATCATTTGTGAGTAGTTACTTTTTTTCTTGAGGTCACGGGAGAAATCTTGTTGCAAGTAATCATGTGAACTTGATGATATTGTGATGGTATGTATGTTGTGATTCCCTTAGTTGCGTCATGTGAGGGTCGACGACACTTCACCATACTTGGGCCTTAGGGAATGCATTGTGGAGTAGTTATTAGATGATGGGTTGCGAGAGTGACAGAAGCTTAAACCATAGTTTATGCGCTATTCCGTAAGGGGCTGATTTGGATCCAAAATTTTAATGCTATGGTTAGATTTATTCTTAATACTTTTCTCGTAGATGGGGATGCTTGCGAGGGGGTTAATCATAAGTAGGAGGTTGGTTCAAGTAAGAACATCACCTAAGCACCGGTCCACCCAAATATCAAATTATCAAAGTAGTGAACAAAAATCAAACCAACACGATGAAAGTGACTAGATCAAATTCCTGTGTACCCTCATGAACACTTTGCTTATCAAAAGAGACTGTTTTGGCGTGTCCATTGCCTCAAAAGGATTGGCCTACCTTGCTGCACTTTTGTTACCATTACCGTTACTTGCTCATTACAAATTACCTTGCTATCAAACTACTCGTTACATATAATTTCAGTGCTTGCAGACATTACCTTGCTGAAAACCGCTTGTCATTTCCTTCTGCTCCTCATTGGGTTCGACACTCTTACTTATTGATAGTACTTCAATTGATCCCCTGTACTTGTGGGTCATCAAGTACTAAAAGTTTGGCAAAATGAAAATAAATGAATTTTTGCCAAAACTTTAGCGTTTATAATATGAATCCCTATAGAGAATTTTAAACTAAAATTATATGGTTGTTGAGTTCATATGTACGGATAGTTTTGATTGGTACAACTATAAACTATAACCATCGAACTACAACTAGAAATATCAAACTACAACTATAAAGTACAACTACAATTTATTTTAATGTGTGCATTAAAACCTATACTAGAAATTAATACTATCAAACTAAAACTAGCTAGAAACTAAAAACTAAAACTATAATGATGAAACTCCTAACCCTAACCCTAGTCAAATGTGGGTGTTATTGCGGTTGTCCGTGTGTGTGCCGGCCGTGGCCGTGGGTGCCGATGTGGCCGGCCAGAAATACAAGCGGCGACGACGACCTTGTACCTGCCGGAGTGGAGGGCGACGGGGCCGCAGATCAAGGGCGAGGGCGGCGGAGGATTGATGGCGAGGGCGAAGGCGACATGGTGGAGGATAAGGACGATGGCGGCAGCGGACGGCAACGATGACGTGGGTAGCGCCACGGTGGAGGACGA
Source organism: Triticum aestivum (assembly GCF_018294505.1). Taxonomy (NCBI): domain Eukaryota; kingdom Viridiplantae; phylum Streptophyta; class Magnoliopsida; order Poales; family Poaceae; genus Triticum; species Triticum aestivum. The sequence continues at coordinate 599,778,022 of NC_057813.1, forward strand.
GGGTGGAAACGAGAGTGAGATGGGGGAGAGAGTGAGTGTGAGAGCGGGGTACGGGAGGGGAAGGGGGCGCGCACGTGCAGATAGTGCTCATAACCTATGATGGGGTGCTGGACGATCCACCACTTCTAATTGGAGGTGGGGGCGGCAATCGTTGAGTTATATTTGGAACGCTTGCCGCTAACCTACGTATGGAGGGCACGGGCAGGTGCCCGCTACATCTAGTATCTGCATTAAAAAATATAACCAGTTGGAGGCTTTTAGCTGTGGCAGGGACTTTGACTTGCCCATCACCGCTACCTATAATAACAGTGGCAGGTAAGCCTAGCCACTCGCTACAAAAAACATTCATAACATAGCCACACTCAGTAGTGTTTGTTTGTGGCGGGTGATTATTCCGGCCACCAATGTAGTTCCCCTAGCTCTAGCGGTCGCATTTTGTTACCTGCCACTGCTACTTCTCCTAACTAGTTGTGGTAGGCGCCTTGACCGGCCCACCACTCTATTGAGTTCACCTATAATGCCTTTCCCAGAAGCGGTACTATGTGCGCGACAACTAAATCCGGATGGAGGGAGTATTTTTTTGTCATCCAGAAGAAGTTTGTTCCCTACCCTTGTGTCTTGAAGTGACGGAGCTTAGTGAAAGCCAAAGGCGGCCATGGGCCCCAACCAAATACTCTGTCACTAATCTAGAGTATATTTTTTACGTGAACACATTTTTGTTAGAAAAGGAGGATGACCCCTGGCCTCTGCATCTGAAAGATGCATGTAGCCATTTCACTAAATATTCACGGAGATATTACAAACTAGTACATCAGTATGTCTAAATCCGCCATCTTGGCAACATCTGTCACTACTCCTATCCACTTGATAAAGAGGTGCAGAAGTACTGAGCCAAATACCTTGATCTCTAACCTAAGCCTAACATCTAAAACCGGAGGCCCCAGCCCAGCCACATACTAGGTATGGGACACAGACAGGTCTGATACACCCTCATGGGTCATTGTTGCCATCACCGATCCATCTTCATAGCAGGTACTGATGCATCGATCTTGCCATCCCTGCCATCGATGCCGCCACTGTGCAAATAGCCCCACTGCCCTACGCTCGTCCATCCAGCGACATCCTTCATCGAGATCCAGCTACACCATGCTTCCAATAGTCATCGTCATCGATGTGGTAGATACAACACAGCTCCTTCCTGCCAACCTCAACATTGTCACCGTTGTTAGAGCTACACAGATCCAACCACCCATAGTATCTCTCCCACGAACACCTACGCCTCCCAAGACAATGCCTTCATGGAGGTCACGACGCACAGGACGCCACCTCTGCCCAATCCATTGGACTTTCCTCCGGGAGGGGTTCAGAGGTTGATCGGAGAGACCTCGACTTTGTCTCTAGGGATTGGTAACGATTGCAAGGGACGACGTCGATGCCGTACCGAACTAGCCGAACAAAGCTTCGTCCGATCCCCATCGTATACCACGAAACCTTCGTCTACTCCGGATCCGGCAGCAAGCAATGAATCGAAACCTATAGAGATGAAAGTGCTATGGGGCTCAACTCACCTGGAAGGAGAATTGAGAAGAACATTCATCGTAGATATGCAGGCGCCAGACCAACCGATCCGACGTGTCCATAAGCGAAGACCAGCACCTCGCATTGGCGACAACGTCCAAGCATCGGATCTAGAGGGATCCGACTTTAACCCAGCGGTGCCCGCGACCACCCGGTCTTGCCACCACGCATCCACCACCTCGCCGGGAGCTCGCATCCAAGGTGTCGCTCCCTTGCCGGGCACACCGCCGCCAAGATTGGCCACCTGCCATGCCGCTGGACCCCGCGTTAGCCCGGTGTATCCTCGTGATCTGGCCGTCCCGTGCCTGCCATGATGCTCGAAGGGTGGAGAAGCCCTGCCACCGCCTTGGATTTGCCTGCGGCGCTGCAGACGACAGCGAGGAGGGGGAGAGGAGGGCGAGTTTTGAGTAACCGTAGCTAGGGTTCCCCCCGGGGGAGCAAAAAAATGAGATATTTTCACTTCCCGGCCTCTGCACCAAGATAAACACCACTATGCATCACCTGTCAATTATAGGAATTGAACTCGGGTCGTTAGGATCCACAACCGCATGCCAACCAATGAGTCAAGACTCTTTTTCTCCATATATTAGCCTCATCAACTAGGTTATATTTGACAATATTTGAATCAAATTTAACAAAAAACACTAGATTATCCTCATCAACTCTTTTTGAAACAAATTTACCCTGCACTCAAATCACATTGAAGCTGGGCTACAGGTGTCGTGGGAATAAATCTGACAGTAGAGATTAGGGGTATGTATGGGAGGGCAGTGCCTAGCTACGGCGAGGTTGTACACTCGGATTTACGAGTTCACGCTCTCTCGGAAGAGGTAACGACCCTACGTCTCGATGCTGCAGGAGCTTGTTATCTAGAGTGTTGAGTTACAGGGCATGCGAACCCTTGTGCACGAGCAGAGGGGCATCTTATATAGAGTCTACTAGCCCCTCATGAATGCCCAGTTACCCAAGGGTTTGATGGAGAAGTAAAGGGTGCGAGCATTACAGGTAACGTCTGTAATTGGTGCTCTTTATGATGGCAAACTGATTGCCTGACTGTTCCTATCCCTTGGTGACTCTAGGTCTTCTGCCTTTGAGTGGTGTCTTTGTACTCTGAGTGAATGGGGACAATCCAGTGGTGGAGAAGTAACCGAGTGGATCTTGCATCGAGTGACTTGCACGCTGCGGTCATTCTAGTCGGTGTCCCTTCTCTAACTTTGTAGGTCTTGGATTCCTGTATACAATACCTTTGGGTAGGGTATGTAGGTCAGGCCTGGGACCCTACCCTAGCTACATGTCCTCGTCATTAGCCACTAAATGGGTCGAGGTTCGAGTGAAATGGATTGGTACAGTCTCCTCCTAGACTCAATTTTTTCGGTCAATTGCCTCGATCGATTGTTGTTTGATACGTGACTAAGTGATCCCAAGTGTCGGGTTGGACCCGAATGGACAAGGAGATCTTTTGACGCGATCGGTCATTCTGTCAGGTCCGGATTCCACGGGATTAAAAAAATTGGAGAAGCGCGTGAATCGGCAACAACACAGCGAACGGCGCAAGTGGGGCGGGACTCCTCGATTATCACTCCGCCTTTTTCTCCATGTACTGTGTAGTCTCTGTTAGTGGGATGCACTGAGATCTTGCTGGCCCACTGATACGTCCATTTTGCATCATGCTTTTATATCAATATTTATCACATTATGGGCTGTTATTACACATTATATCTCAATACTTATGGCTATTCTCTCTTATTTTACAAGGTCTACCATGAAGAGGGGGAATGCCGGCAGCTGGAATTCTGGCTGGAAAAGGAGCAAACATTGGAAACCTATTCTGCACTGCTCCAAAAATCTTGAAACTCCACAAAAGTTATTTTTGGAATTAATAAGAATTATTGAGCGGAAGAAACACCTCAGGGGGCCCACACCCTGGCCAGGAGGGTGGGGGCGCGCCCACCCCTACGAGATCTCCACGAGGGTGGAGGGCGCGCCCACCCTTACTGGGCATGCCCCCCTGTCTCGTGGACACCTCGTGTGCCTCCTGGACTCCGTTTTCTTGCACGTTACGTATTTTGGTTGGTAAAAATTCATCATATAAACTCCCTAAGGTTTTAACCACCGTATCACGCAAATATCCTATGTTTCCGTTTCGAGCTATTTCTGTTTCAGATCTAGAGCATCATGATGTCTCCAAGCGCTCCCAAGGACAAGTTTTTAGAGAGGGTTATCAACCCCTATCTCGCGGAGGTGCTGAAACACCCTCAAACCATCGAGATGCGTGAGGGGTGCTGCACATCCGAGATGCGGAGGGACCAAGGCGTACCGGAAGCGTGGAGACAAAGCTCGAAGCCGTGGAGCAGCAAGTTTTCAAGTGCCAAGGGATGGTGGAGCATGGCCTCAACACCAACCAGATGATGATCACGGAGTTCACCAACAACCACAAACTAGATGCCAAGGTTATTGGGGAGACCATCTTCAAGCTTCAAGAGAAAATCGAGCACCTCCAAGACCAGATCTATGACCTGCAAAACCAGAACTGTGAGTATGAATATAGATTCAAGAGGATGAGTTTGGCTGCAGATTTAAGGATCCCGGAGACTCGATCATCCTTCTATGATGGTGAGCCTATGCCCTGGAAGATGGACGACAAGCCTACTTCATTAACAACTCCCACTTCACCACCTCTGAGGACATAATCACATGGGTATGGGCACTCCCCTTGGCAACTGCCAAGCTTGGGGGAGGTGCCCCGGTATCGTATCATCATCACACTCCTATCTTTACCGTTTTATTTAGTTCGATCCTTTTAGTAGTATCTTGATCTAGTAGATTGAAGTTTTGATATCAAGTAGTTTTGAGTTTTGCTTTGTGATCTCTTTATGTAATCGAGTCCGTGAGCTATCTATAATAAAGATTAGTGTTGAGTCAAGTGCTTTGCTATCTTGCTATGATCTTGAGAAAGTAGAGAATAAAAGAGTTCATATTGATCTTATGGTTAGTGATGACTTCACACATAGAAAGTATGAGGCATAAAAGTTGTTTAGAGTTGATAAACGTAGTTTTGGTCATCGTTGAAATTAATAGGAAATAATAAGGAAAGAGAGGTTTCACATACAAATATATTATCTTGGACATCTTTTATGATTCTCATTAAGTATGACATGCTAAAAGAGTTGATGTTGGACAAGGAAGACAACATAATGGTTTATGTTTTCTCACATCTCAGTTAAAGTATATTGTCATTGACCTTCCAAACATGTTGAGCTTGTCTTTCCCCCTCATGCTAGCCAAATTCCTTGCACCAAGTAGAGATACTACTTGTGCTTCCAAATATCCTTAAACCCAGTTTTTCCATGAGAGTCCACCATACCTACCTATGGATTGAGTAAGATCCTTCAAGTAAGTTGTCATGTTGCAGGCAATAAAAAATGCTATCTAAATATGTATGACTTATTAGTGCAGAGAAAATAAGCTTTATACGATCTTGTTGTGGAAGCAATAAAAGCGACGGTCTGCATAATAAAGGTACACATACAAGTGGCAATATAAAGTGACGTTCTTTTGCATTAAGATTTCATGCATCCAACCCTAAACGCACATGACAAACTCTGCTTCCCTCTGCGAAGGGCCTATCATTTACTTTATGTTTTTACTTTATGCTTGAGTCAAGGTGATCCTCACCTTTTCCTTTTTCATTTTATCCCTTGGCAAGCTCCTCATGTTTGAAAGATCATGATATATATATCCAATTGGATGTAAGCTAGCATGGACTATTATTGTTGACATGACCTAAAGGTGAATACATTGGGAGGCAACACAATAAGCCCCTATCTTTCTCAGTGTCCAGCTGAAACTCTATAACCACAAGTACCGCGTGAGTGTTAGCAATTGTAGAAGACTACATGATAGTTGAGTGTGTGGACTTGCTGAAAAGCTCTATTCTTGACTCTTTCTGATGTTATGATAAATTGCAATTGCTTCAATGATTGAGATTACAGTTTGCTAGCTCCCAATGAAGTTTCTGAACCATGCTTGACATTGTGAATTGATCTTTACTTGAGCATAAGAAATCATATGACAAAATCTATTTATGTTGCTGTTATGAGAATGATCATGATGCCCTCATGTCCGTATTTTATTTTTATCGACACCTCTATCTCTAAACATGTGGACATATTTTTCGATTTCGGCTTCCGCTCGAGGACAAGCGAGGTCTAAGCTTGGGGGAGTTGATACGTCCATTTTGCATCATGCTTTTATATCAATATTTATTGCATTATGGGCTGTTATTACACATTATATCTCAATACTTATGGCTATTCTCTCTTATTTTACAAGGTTTACCATGAAGAGCGGGAATGCCGGCAGTTGGAATTCTGGCTGGAAAAGGAGCAAACATTGGAAACCTATTCTCCACTGCTCCAAAAATCCTGAAACTCAACGAAACTTATTTTTGTAATTAATAAGAATTATTGAGCGGAAGAAACACCTCAGGGGGCCCACACCCTGGCCAGGAGGGTGGGGGGCGCGCCCACCCTACTGGGCGCGCCCCTTGTCTCCTGGGCCCCCTGGTGGCCCTCCGGTGTCCATCTTTTTCTAAATGAAGGCTTTTACCCTGGAAAAAATCGTGGGCAAGCTTACGGGACGAAACTCCGCCGCCATGAGGCGGAACCTTGGCGAAACCAATCTAGGGCACCAGCGAAGCTGTTCTGCCGGGGACACTTCACCATCGTCATCACCAACAATCCTCTCATCGGGAGGGGGTCAATCTCCATCAACATCTTCACCACACTACAGGAAACTGCTAGTTTGCCGTCTGTGGATAACAGATGGCAAAGACGTAAATCCAGACGGCAAAGAGTTTGCCGCCAGGAAGTAGATGGCAAAGTCAGACGGCAAAGATTAATCGGCAAAGAATACTTTGCCGTCTACTTTTTTTATGCTTGACGGCAAAGACTTTGCCGTCAGTCGGTACCTTCTGCCGTCAGCGGGTAAAGCCAGACGGCAAAATATTGCAGCAGACGGAACGGATGGACTGACGGATGGTGTCAAGTGTTTTGCCGTCTACCGGCCGTCCAGGCAGACGGCAAAGTCTATTAACTTTGCCGTCAACTGTCGCGGCAGGCAAACGGGAAAAACTCGTACTTTGCCGTCTGTCGTTCTTGGGCCAGTGGGCAAAATAGCTGGACTTTGCCGTCTGCTATTCGCTCCCAAGTGGGCAAAGATGCATACTTTGCCGTCTGGTAGGGTTGTCCCAGACGGCAAATTGCCACCTCTTTGCCGTCAACCGACCTGTTGGCCAGACGGCAACATTCCAGCAGAAGCACAAGCTAGCGACATGTGGCAGTTTTGCCGCCTGTCCCTAGACAGCAAAGCTTTTTTTGATAATCTCAAATTTTAGTACACAATTAAACATTTTAATACACAATATAGTAATTGCCTTGATCCATAACCAATGATCCTCACAGCACAGAACCATAACAGGACAACATAGTTCCAGAGCAAATATAAGCAACAATGAACAAAGTTCCATAGCATATAGTCCCAGGACAAAGTTCCATAGCATATAGTCCCAAAACAAAGTTCCATAGCATATAGTTCCACAGCATATAGTCCCATACATATAATACACAATGAACAAAGATGGCATCACTACGTAAGATTTGGCACTACAACAAATGCCTTCATGACCATGTCATAGTCCAAAGAACATCCAGGTGGCAACCTACAACAAATGCTTGACGACAAAACTTTCTTTGCCGTCTACCCCGACGAAATGTTGACGGCAAAGCCGCTCACTGATGGCAAACTAGCAGTTTCCTGTAGTGCCAGCACCATCTCTTCTGAAATCCCTAGTTCATCTCTTGTATCCAATCTTGTATCAAAACCACAAATTGGTACCTGTGGGTTGCTAGTAGTGTTGATTACTCCTTGTAGTTGATGCTAATTGGTTTACTTGGTGGGAGATCATATGTTCAGATCCTTTATGCATATTCACTAGTAGAAAACAGGGCTTTCGTTCGGCCAGAAAAGAGCATTAATCCTGGTTGCATTACGACCCGGGACTAATGTGAGCATTAGTCCAGGTTCGAGCGGTGAGGGCACCGTACAGGCATTACTCCCGGTTCAAATGGGACCTTTAGTCCCGGTTGGTGCGATGCCCATTAGTACCTGTTCGTGGCACGAACCGGTACTAAAGGTCTAGGTACTAATGGGGTTGAGACCTTTACTACCGGTTCGTGCCACGAACCGGTACTAAAGGTCCCATTTTCAAACTCTACCCCCCCCCCCCGGTGGATCGCCTTTGCAGTTTTTGTAAAAAGCAAAACAAAATGATAAAAACTTCAAAAATTTATGCTTAAATTTCAGGTTTTTTTGAATTTTTCAAATCTAGTCAAACTATGGTCAAATTACTTAGTCAAGAAGTATTAGTGTTACTAAATAATTATTCAAAAATATTAGTATTACTAAATAATTATTTCCGTTTTTTTTGAATTTTGGTCAAATCTAGTCAAACTGTGGTCAAACTGTGGTCAAACAATGGTCAAACTACTTATTCAAAAAATATTAGTGTTACTAAATAATTATTTCAGTTTTTTTGAGTTTTGGTCAAATCTGGTCAAACTATGGTCAAACTGTGGTCAAATCTGGCCAAACTGTGGTCAAACTATGATCAAACTACTTATTCAAGAAATATTAGTGTTACTAAATAATTATTGTTTTTTAGCACAATAGTTTCAAACTCAAACAGTGAAATGTGTGACTTCATGCTCAAGCTAAATTCTTGAGGGTTAATAGGATTGACATCTTATTATTGTTAGGAAAACAACAAGTGCAGACTTGAAAATGAGGGAGAATAGAACCCGGAAGTTAAGCGTGCTCAGGCTGGAGTAGTGAGAGGATGGATGACCGTCCGAGAAGTTAGATGATTTGGGATGATGAGGGGTGATTAGAGATTAGAGGTTAAATTGAGCAGTGATGAGGGGTGATTAGAGATTAGAGGTTAAAATAATTCAGAAATTTGAAAATAAAAAAAAATCATTTTTTTAAATAAAATAAAATTTCCTTTATTGCTGGTTGGTGTTACCAACTGGGACTAAAGGTGGACCTCCAGGCAGCGGCCACGTGGAGGGCCTTTAGTCCGGGCCTTTTTCTACTAGTGATTATTACTCCTCTGATTATGAACATGAATATGCTTTGTGAGTAGTTACGTTTGTTCCTGAGGACATGGGTGAAGTCTTGCTTTTAGTAGTCATGTGAATTTGGTATTCGTTCGATATTTTGATGAGATGTATGTTGTCTTTTCCTCTAGTGGTGTTATGTGAACGTCGACTACATGACACTTCACCTTTATTTGGGCCTAGAGGAAGGCAATTGGAAGTAATAAGTAGATGGTGGGTTGCTAGAGCGACAGAAGCTTAAACCCTAGTTTATGCGTTCCTTCGTAAGGGGCTGATTTGGATCCATATGTTTAATGATGTGGTTAGGTTTACCTTAATACTTCTTTTGTAGTTGCGGATGATTGCAATAGGGGTTAATCTTAAGTGGGATGCTTGTCCAAGTAAGGGTAGTACCTAAGCACCGGTCCACCCACATATCAAATTATCAAAGTACTAAACGTGAATCATATGAGCGTGATGAAAACTAGCTTGACGATAATTCCCATGTGTCCTCGGGAGCTCCTTTCTCATTATAAGAAATTGTCCATGCTTATGCTTTGCTACAAAAAGGATTGGGCCACCTTGCTGCACTTTATTTACTTTCATTGCTTGTTACTCGTTACAATTTATCTTATCACAAAACTATCTATTACCTACAATTTCAGTGCTTGCAGAGAAAACCTTACTGAAAAGCGCTTATCATTTCCTTCTACTCCTCGTTGGGTCGACACTCTAACTTATTGAAAGGACTACGATAGATCCCCTAGACTTGTGGGTCATCACCCACAAGTTGGTGACACAGTCGATCTATTATAAGAGGCGACGCGGCCAAGGGCTGGAACAGTGTTCCTCTCCTTCCACCTTCACTCGTGTCTCCTCTTCTTCCAGCGCCGCGCTGCACATATCTGCTCCACACAGACGACCACCGCGAAGATGGTGAAGGATAAGACGGGGAAGCTGGAGCGTGCCAAGAAGGCAGCCAAGGGAAAGAAGGCTTCGATCTCCTGGGCCGCGCTGCCGCCTGGCTGGATATAGGGCGACTGGCTACCGGCGATGGTCACGGAGGAGGACCTAGACGGGCTCACCGCCGACAGGCTGCTAGTCCCCGGGTCTTGGAGGCTGCCGAAGGGGGAGGTCGAGCCTGCACCGTGCCCCAACGAGCGTGTTCTCCTCTTCACTCATGTGGTGAGAGGTTTCTCCTTGCCACCTCATCCATTTTTTCAAGGTTTTCTGAACTTCTTCGGTGCAAAAATCCACCAATTTCCACCGAACGCCATATCGTATCTTGCCGGCTTCGTCTCAATGTGTGAAAACTTCTTGGGTTGTCATCCCCACTGGGGGTTGTTCAAACATATCTTCACTTGCTGATCCTAGTCAGTTAAGAAAGAAAATCCAAGTGATGAGAGGACCCATGTGATCCAGATGTGTGGGGGTTTAGGTGTCCAGATGGGAGGTAGGAGTTCATTCCCTATGATGACCTTTCCTGAGTCTGTTCGGGGCTGGCAGTCGACCTGCTTTTACTATAATGATATTCCATCTCCTGGCTCGTCGACTGGTCTTCCTCCCTTCTTGTTGGCGAGGCTCAATGCTCCCCGTTCGTTGACTATGTCCGAGGAGGAGAAAGCCGATGTGGGAATCTTGGTAGACGCTGTAGTCGGATTGATCCGAGGTGGAGTGACGGGCTTGGATCCGTTGGCGGTATTCCTCAGTCGACGGATCCAGCCCGAACAGGCACAGAGACATCCCATGAGGCGGTACCTGGGATCAGACGATCCCACTCGGACGCATCCAGAGGATGTCAAGGACGAGACCATGATGCAATGGCTCAGAAGCATCACCGGAGCTCGTGACAATCCTCATGCGTGTAAGCGGATTCAGCCTTTCGACGCCAAGCACCCACCAAGGGAGGTGACACATATCTTCTCGATTGTTTTAATTTTTGCTTCTAATATGCGAAAAGGTTGATAACCTACTGACTTTGATATTTGTGCTTCGCAGGAGTTCGCAAAGATGTTTTCACGTGTGCCGAATGGAGAGCAGCTCATTGAAGGAGTAGAGAGCAAGGGTGGGAGCGCTGATATCAGTTACGCTGAAGAGAGCGAGGGCAGCAGCGACGGCTCGGAAGAGAGCGAAGAGGTCGAGTCCCCTCCGCGCACTAAGCACCGAACCAAAGCGAACCAAGATCAGAGTGCCAACAAGGGCAAGGCCTTGGCGTCGAGTGTAAGAAACCCAAAGCGCACTCGGATGGCGACGCCAGATCCGTCTGAGAAGACCACGAATCATCTCAAAGTCGCTCCACCGACACCTCGGAATGCTCTCCCTAGGATAATGGTAACTATGCCTATAGCCTCAACGTGAGTGCTATATCTTTCTTACTGCTGCAGAACTTCCTGCTTTTGTCGACCGAGTGAGAATTGTATGCCAGAGCTGCCACTTCAATAACATCGCCCATGCGGGTTGATGAGGAGCATCCGGAGATGGACACTGCGGAAGCGGGCACTTCTCGGTGAGGTATGACAGGTTTTCACTCTGCTCTGTTTCATTAGTTGATTCGACAATTGAATGAGTTTTTATGGTTTATTGACTGCAGAGCCAACAAATATCATCCATCTTGCTGACAACGATGAAGAGGAGCCTAAGAAGGACGCAGGTAGCTTCACTCGGAGAGTGTCATCGAGTCAAACACTGTGGGCGCCGCCCGCTGCTATGTCTGAGGAACCAGGTGGTTCGTCTCGAGCCAGTGCTTACCCTATCATCCCTCCGTCGACTGCTCCACCTTTGGTGCCGAATCCTCTGGCTCCGGGACCGACTGGTCAACCTAAAGTGTTGAACCCTCCAACTGCATCACCAACTCCTCCATCTCATGTATTCACTCCGCATCATGTTCCGAAAGACCAAACTGGAGCCGGTAAAGAGGCCATGATTCAAGCCAACCTGATGATGCAGCGCCTGAAGGACGTGTATGAAGGCAGCAAGTTGGCTTATGATGCTACGCCTCTTCAGGCGAATGTCCGAGTAAGTGCAATTGTAATTTGATTTCCGATTGAGTTTTTTCCTGTCCATCTTGACTCAGTACACCAAGTGGGTGTTTTTGACTTTCGATGTCAGTAGTAATTATTAATTCAGACAAGGCAGGCTAGGCTGAGTGGAAATGGACCTAGTGGGGGCACGCTCAATGCACCCATTGGGTGTAGTCCCCGAGACCGCCGTCAAATTTGTGATTTGGCGGGGGTCTTAGAATATGCCAAGCAGTAATTTTTCACTTGGACCTGTCAGGCCGTGCCGAGTGGGGATCGATCCAGTGGGGGCACGCTGAGTGCACCCAGTGGCTCTAGTCCCCGAGATCACCATCGAATGTTTGATTTGGTGGGGGTCTGAGAAATCTTCCTTCCTCTTCTTTCTTTTTCCTTTTTTTGGTGGCTCTTCACTCGGGCCGGTCAAGCTGATGTCGAGTGGTAACGTATCTAGTGGGGGCACGCTGAGTGCACCCACTGGGTGTAGTCCCCGAGACCGCAGTCGAATGTTTGATTTGGCAGGGGGTCTAAGAACTATTTGCTTGTAGCAACTGAATTTAACCTTCTCCACTCGGAAGTTGAGGAATATTTGAGAATCTTTTTCATTGTCGAATGAACTGTTTCTTTGTTAATCTCAGGAAACTTGTGAGCTCAGGACCCTGTATGTTGCCTTGGAAAAGGAGAAGATCCAACTCCAACTGGACTTGGAAGTAGCAAAAAGGAACTTGGATCATGCTCAAACGGAGGCGAAGACCCTGGGAGGTAAATCATGTCGACTGAATGCACTGTTGTTCTTTCTTTTTGTCCTATGAGCCGAGTAGTTTCACTCGAATAGATGTGCGTAATGGAAACCATCAACTTCAAGTGTAACTCAGGAATGCTATTTCCTTAGACACCATGAAGCATGCTCTGGAAAGACAAGGACAATGCACTTGCAGGGGCGCAAAAGGTGGCTAGAGAGAAGATCAAGGCTGCTAAGGCAAAGTTAGCCTCAGTCAGAAAGTTGGAGGATGAAAATGCATTCCTGAAGGTTGTCGTCGATAAGGCAAAGAAGGATGCTCCCCTTATTAAGAAGGAACATGCTGAGTGGGCTAAGAAGGTTGAAGATAAGACAAGTCCTTTTGAAATGGAGAAGACATCCCTGAATGACAAAGTGAACCAGCTCACCCAAAAGAGGGATGCACTGGAAGAATATTTGGGAAGTATTGCGAAGAAGATGTACATCATGCTTGATGGTACCTTTCTTTGCTCAAGTGAATCTCTGAGAACTTTGAAAATGATGCCATGAATAACTCTTTCCCTCCTCTTTGTGTAGAATTTTGTCAGAATTTCGAGCTGAGACTGTCCAGATTGAAACAGGTCTGGATCCCACCAAGTCACTTGTCAAGGACGCTACGGCTATGAATGTGCTGCGACTGGAAGCTCGCCTCAACGGTCTCTTGGGGTACATCGCTCGTCTGAAGGCTGCATTGGCAAAGATAGACAAAGAGTTGTGGCCTGAGGACACACTTCTGAATGCCCTCGGGTCTTGTGAATCGACTCAATGAAATTCCTGGGCGAGTGATACATTGAAGAAATCTGCCGCCCGCTGCTGAGCTGATGTGGCGCTCTCACTCATCCGTGTCCATTGTAGAGACGCCAAGTAAGAAATGTTGAAGGCTCTCCAGGTGGCGAACACAAAGAAGCTCAAGTTTAAAGACTCCATGGAGATTTTCATCAAGGCAACCACTCGGATTGCGGATGGCATAGATTTGGACACTTTTGTCGAGCCAACGAGTCCCCCGGGTGCGTTAAGGAGAACTTTATGACCCGAGAACCTTCTGGTCAAAACTTATTTGCCTCGGAATGCCGAGTGATTTTCTAATCATTAAAACTCGTTCCTGCTTTCAGTCCAAGAATTTTTATCTGCAGTTGAGAACTTTTATCTGCAATTTAAGATTCTGGACTTATCCGAAAGTTGCTTTCCAATTTCTTGCATGATAATGTTTATTTCAGCTGATTTGTAGGTAGACCTCTAAGTGAGAGGAATGCTCTCCATTCGGAGTAATTTTTAACTTAGGCGAGGACTGACTCGTAGCTAAGTACCCGAGTGGGAGGGATGATGACCACTCGGAGAAGTTTTTAACTTAGGCGAGGACTGGCTCGCGGCTAAGCCCCCGAGTGAGAGGGATGCTCTCCGTTCGGTGTAATTTTTAAACTTAGGCGAGGACTAGCTCGCGGCTAAGCCCCCGAGTGAGAGGGGTGCTCTCCACTCGGAGTAATTTTTGAACTTCGGCGAGGACTAGATCACGGCTTAGACCCCGAGTGGGAGGGACGCTTGTCGTGGTACTAAGACTGATAGTAGAATGGGGGGTAGGTATGGAGATGCAAGATCTTAGCTATGGAGTAGTTGTATACGCAAGGGATTTACTAGTTCAGGCCCTTCTCGGAGGAAGTAACAGCCCTACGTCTCGGAGCCCAGAGGCGGTCGACTGGATTATAAGCGTATGAGTTACAGGGGTGTGAACCCTTCTGCCAGTGGAGGGGGGTGGCTTATATAGTGTCTGCCAGGACCCCAACCAGCCCACGCAGCGGAGGGTTTAAAGTACATTAAGGCCATGCGTTACTGGTATCGCCTTACATAAAGTGTCATCATGGCTATAAAGACTACTTAATTACAGACCGTTTGGATACAGAGCGGCTCTTGATCTCCTAGTGGTCGAGTGAGTCTTCATGGTCGAGTGTCTTCGAGTCCGTCGAGTGGCATTCCTCTTGGTCGACTGGAAGGCAGCTTCTTATAAAGATGTTCTTGGGGAGGGTACCTTGGACAGGTCCATGACCCTACCCTAGGTACATGACTTCGTCATTAGCCCCCGAATGGATCGAGGTTCGAGTGAGGAAGGAGTTGATAATTTTTCCGACCTGTTTTCCGTGTTCTGAGCATGTCACATTCTGGATCAATGACCTTTTTTAGCGATGGCATCAACTTTTCTTTCAGTCGCCTTAATCCATTCTTTTCCTCTGTCGAGTGAAATTTTGAACTTGGTGGATTTTCGAGCGACGGATCGTAGGAAATCTACCGTCTGACAAGTTGTTCTGCTGTTGACGGATTTAGCGGGATCCGAATTTTGGGAAGCGCGCGAAGCGGAGAAGACCGGGGTGCTTGGATGGGATAAGGCAGAGACGCCTCGATTTCTGCGCCACCTTTTTCGCCACGTATCGCGCGCGCGACTGTTTCGGGATTTGACAGGATCGCCCGGGCCTACCGGTCAGTCACTCGGAAGTGACCTTATATAAAGCGTCAGACGGGATTTTTTGAACAGTGCATTTCCATTCTCCTCTCCCCCTTCCTCAACCTCGCCCGCTGCGCCCGCTTTTATCTCCGCCCAACTGTTCCTCGTGCGCCTCGCCGGCGACGATGGTGAAGGAGAAGACAGCGGCCTTGGAGCGAGCAAAGAAGGCGACGGCGACGGCGAAAGCGAAGGGGAGAGCGACCAGTCGGGGCGGATCTTCGTCGCGGTCCCGCCTGCCGCAAGGCTGGGTCCAAGGAGACTGGATCCGCTCGACCATCACCCAGAGGGATCTCGACGATCTGGCCAATGAGGGACTGATCTCCCATGGGTCAGCAAGACTTCCGGGGACGGAGTGGCAACCGCAGCCACAAGAGGGTGAGTGTGTCCTCTTAGCCACTCACGTAGATCGCGGATTCTCTTTGCCGCCAAATCTTTTCTTTCGAGGGTTTCTGAACTTCTTTGGGGCAAAACTCCACCACTTCACTCCCAATTCTATTGCCTATCTCGCTGCTTTCGTGTCTTTGTGCGAAAACTTCCTGGGTTGTCGGCCGCACTGGGGTCTCTTTAAGCACATATTCACTTGTTGCTCTCAGACGGTGAAAAAGGCGAGTCCGAATGACGAGAGGACCAAGGTAATCCAGATGTGTGGGGGTCTTAGGGTCCAAATGAGGAGTAAGAGTGCTTTCCCAGCCAGGACCCTTCCCGAGTCGGTTAGAGGGTGGCAGTCGACCTGGTTCTACTGCCAAGACGAGTCGACGCCGGGGTAGTCGACTGGTCTCCCTCCATTCTCCATGGACCGAGTGAAGAAGCCATCTTCTTTGAAGGTACTTCCGGAGGAAAAAGCTCAGGTTAAAATGTTGATGGAGCGTGTAGTTCAACTCATCCACGACGGGGTCACTGGCATGGATCTTTTGGAGGTTTTTCTTCGACGGCGCATTCAGCCACTCCAGCACCGAGGCCACCCGATGTGGCTATACTCTGGTACCGAGGACACCACTCGGGTCCACCTAGAGGAGGTCGACGACGCCACACTGGAGAGGTGGATGACCTCCATCACGGGGAACAATGACAACCCTCGTGGGGCTAGGAGGATCCCACCGCTCGACCAGTCTTATGATCCAGACACGGTATGACCACCTATCCTCGGTTGTGATCCTGTTTCATTCATTCTATTTCACTGCAAATCGGTCGATTGACCTTTGTCTTGTTTTGTTGTCTTCCAGGCTACCACTGAGTTGTATTCGATGCCCAACGGGGCGCAGGCTCCGACTGAGGAGGAGGAAGGAAGTGGAGGTGAAAGTCAAGAGGAGTGGGAATCGAATGGCGATGAGGGTGATGAAGATGCTGACTCCGATGAGGAAGAGCAGGAGGAAGAGGAGGAGGAAGTTGCGCCTCCTCGTTCCGAGAGGAGATCCAAACTTGTCCATGATCCTGTAATCGAGCGTGGCAAAGGAGTCGCGCATGTTGTTCAGTCGACCAAGCATCCTCGGACGACCTCTCCGGTGCCGACTGAAAAAGCGCCAAAGCAATCTCGAGTGGCGCCGTCAAAGCCGACGAAGGCCTTGCCGAAGATGAAGATGGTGATTCCCACTATTTCTAGGTAATGACATAACTTGCGTCTCTTTGTTTCTCATGGATTTACTCTTGGTCGATTCGTTAGCTGATTGACTGAATTCTGAAACTGTAGTGCTGCTACTTCTGATACCTCGACCAGACCTGAAGACCATGAAATGGAAGACGCTGTCACTTCAAAACCTGGTACGACCTTTGTAGTTCCGTCTTCAGTCGGTTGGATCTTTGTCTTTAACTTTGACTCTTTTCTGCAGCTCCACCTAACATTGTTATTGACCTTCCTGACGACGATGACGAGGAACCACTGAGGCAGAGGAGGAATAGGAAAGCGTCTTCTGGCAAGGCAACTCAGGACGTGTCAGCACCCGAGACGTTGGTTGTGGAGGGGGACAGCGTCACTCGGCCTACCGTATCCTTTGCGGTGCCGCTGACGAGTGCTCGCCCTTCGTCGTCGAGTGCTGATCAACCTTCACTTTTCTCGACCCACCACGTCCCAGAAGACCAAGCAAGCGCTGCTAAAGAAGCAATACGCCAGGCAGGGGTCATGATGGAGCAAGTGAAGGCGATCCGAGACGCTAGTCAGGCGGCTTATGACGCCAGTTCAGCTCTTCAGAGCAATGTTCAGGTTAGTCGATCACCGCCTGTTCTGTTAGGATATGATACCTGAAAATCTTTCTTTCTGAAAATCTTAGTGTCTGTCATACACCCACTGGGTGCGCCGATTGAAATTCTGGATTGGTGGGGGCACGCTGAGTGCACCCACTGGGTGTAGTCCCCAAGGCTATGGTGGACTGCTGGCAGTTGACCATAGTCTTTATGTCTTAAGCTTTTTCTTTACTCGATCAGGTCGAATGGAATCATAGACCGGTGGGCCACGCTGAGTGCACCCACTGGGTGTAGTCCCCGAGACTGTGGTCAACTGCTGGCAGTCGACTACAGTCTGAAGAACACCTCTCTCTTTTTTTGTGTGTGGCTATCTGCTGGTGATTAGCCTTTCTGTCTTTTTTGGTCGACTGATCGACTCTAGCTGATAGAACTAGTGGGGGCACGCTGAGTGCACCCACTGGGTGTAGTCCCCGAGACTACGGTCGAATGTTTATATTCGGCAGTAGTCTTAGAAATGCTACGATTTTTTCTTAGTCACTCGGAAGTGACCTGTCTTTGACATCTGTCGATTGGTTCTTCACAGAAATCTTGCGAGCTTGCAGCTCGTTATACTGAGTTGGAGAACAAGCATATCCAGCTCGAACTTGATCTGAAACTTGTCCAGGAGAACTTCACGAAGGCAAAGGAGGAGGAAAAAGGTATGTTTGGTGAGAACCTTGACGACTGCCTTTGTTTCTTGTTTTATTTGCGAGTCTGATCTCACTGTGATTTTGCAGATAAACTGAGGGATTCTTTGAAGAAGAAGGATCTTGACCTCGCCGAGGCGCAGAAAGCAGCTTAAGAGAAAACCAAGCTCGTAGAAGAAAAGCTGGCCTCAATCACCAAGCTTGAAGAGGAGAATACTAGTCTGAAAGCTGCTCTTGATGCGGCCAACAAGGAGGTCAGTCGACTGAAGAATGACAAGATTGCTTTGAGTGACAAGGCCAGTGAGTTGGCGGGAAAGAGGAATGATCTGGAGGCTTATTTGGGAGGACTTGCCAAGAAGCTATTCCTCATGCTCGAAGGTAATCCTTTGTATCAGATAGGCCCTTTTATTATGATCTTGCCATCAAACTACTGTCTTAACTTTGGGGTTGTGCCTGCAGAGTTCTGCCAGAATTTTGAAGAGGAGACTGGTCGACTGGAGACGAGCCTAGATCCCATCAATTCTCCTGTGAAGGACGAAGCCGCCATGAATGTGCTCCGACTTGAGTCTCGCGTTGCTGCTGTTGTCGACTATCTCGCAAGGCTGAAGGTCGCAACTTCCCGCGTCGACACAACACTCTGGCCAGGAGAAACACTTCAGAATGACCTCGAGTCTCTAATGACTCGACTGAACGATGTTCCAAGTCGAGTGCAAGAATGGAAGAAGTCTTCTGCCAGGTGTGGTGCGGATGTTGCTCTATCTCTGGCCCGTGTTCACTGCAAGGAAGCGCGAGAGGACAAGCTGGCAGCTCTCAAGGTGGCCAATACCAAGAAGCATGATTTCCGATCCTTCATGGAGACCTTCATCGCCGCTGCCACTCGGATCGCAGATGGAATCGACCTAGATGAATTCGTTGTGCCTTCCAGCCCTCCGCAGGAGGGGTAAAAACTTCTATGCTTGACACTTTAAATTTGCCTCGGTATGCCGAGTGGTTTTTGTAACCGATAAACTTTAACGGGCTTAGCGCCTGAGCACTTCTGGTTCCGTAAGACGTTATCTGAACTTGGATTCAACGTTGAATATGTTTGCATCTGGTTTGAGGTGTCTTTTGCAGGCTAAGATGAAGCTCATATTGCAATCGACTTGTTCCTCATCACCCTTAGGCGAGCACTTGGCTGCGGCTAAACCTCCGAGTGGGAGGTCTGCTCTCCACTCGGTAGGATTTTCAAAAACTTAGGCGAGCACTGGGCTGCAGCCAAGCCCTTGAGTGGGAGGTCTGCTCTCCACTCGGTAGGGTTTTCAAAAACTTAGGCGAGCACTGGGCTGTAGCTAAGCCCCCGAGTGGGAGGTCTGCTCTCCAATCGGTAGGGTTTTCAGATACTTAGGCGAGCATTGGGCTGCATCTAAGCCCCCGAGTGGGAGGTCTGCTCTCCACTCAGTAGGGTTTTCAGATACTTAGGCGAGCACTGGGCTGCAGCTAAGCCCCCGAGTGGGAGGTCTGCTCTCCACTCGGTAGGATTTTCAAAAACTTAGGCAAGCACTGGGCTGCAGCTAAGCCCCCGAGTGGGAGGTCTGCTCTCCACTCGGTAGGATTTTCAAAAACTTAGGCGAGCGCTGGGCTGCAGCTAAGTCCCCGAGTGGGAGGTCTATTCTCCACTCGGTAGAGTTTCTATGGTGTACCTCTGAAGAAGAAGGCATCAATCGACCTGCACCTTGTCTTCCTTGCGGAGCGCACATTATACTTGTGGCGTAGCTCAGAAGGAGAAAGTAGCAGTAGACTTGTACGTTGTCCTCCTTGCGGAGTGCACATTATACTTGTGGCGTAGCTCGGAAGAGGAGGGTAGCAGTCGACCTGCACCTCGCCTTCCTTGCGGAGCGCACGTTATAGTTGTACTTAGGCGAGCGCTATGCTGCAGCTAAGCCCCCGAGTGGGAGGCTGGCTCACCACTCGGTAGGATTTTGTTGAAACTTAGGCGAGTACTTGGACTTCAGCTAAGCCTCTGAGTGGGAGGCTGGCTCACCACTCGGTAGGATTTTATTTAAACTTAGGCGAGTACTTGGACTGCAGCTAAGCCTCCAAGTGGGAGGCTGGCTCACCACTCGATAGGATTTTATTTAAAATTAGGCGAGGACTTGGACTGCAGCTAAGCCCCCAAGTGGGAGGCTGGCTCGCCACTTGGTGAGATTTTATTGAACTTAGGGAAACGGATTCGCAGCTAAGCCTCCGAGTGAGAGGCTGGCTCACCACTCGGTAGGATTTTTACAAACTTAGGCGAAACGGATTTGCAGCTAAGCCTTCGAGTGAGAGGCTGGCTCACCACTCGGTAGGATTTTTACAAACTTAGGCGAAATGGATTCGCAGCTAAGCCACCCACTGGGGGGATTTTTTGAATAAACAAAAGTAACAACACTCATTGGGAAAATTATAACACTATTGTCTTTGAAAAATGAACTACAGAAGTACTTTTATTACATTTCCAAGTGCATACTTAAGTGTAAAAGGGGCGGAGCAGCTCCGCGTTCCAAGCTCGGGTCTCGTTGATCTGGTGCTCGACATTGTAAAGACGGTATGCTCCATTGTGGAGAACCTTGGTGACGATGAAGGGGCCTTCCAAAGAAGGAGAGAGCTTGTGTGGCTTCTGCTGATCCACTCGGAGAACCAAATCTCCTTCCTGGAAGGCTCGACTCCTCACGTTTTTGGTGTGGAAGCGACGCAAGTCCTGCTGGTAAATGGTCGATCGGATCAAGGCCATCTCCCTTTCTTCCTCTAGAAGGTCGACTGCGTCTTGCCGGGCTTGTTCTGCTTCAGCTTCGGTGTAGAGCTCGACTCGGGGAGTGTTGTGAAGTAGGTCACTCGGCAAGACCGCTTCAGCTCCGTAGACCAAGAAGAACGGAGTTCTCCCCGTCGACCGGTTAGGTGTGGTCTTTAATCCCCAAAGTACTGACTGAAGTTCGTCGACCCATGCACCAGCTGCATGCTTGAGGTCGCGCATCAATCGGGGTTTCAACCCTTTGAGGATCAAGCCATTTGCTCGTTCTGCCTGTCCCTTCGACTGAGGATGAGCGACTGAAGCATAATCGACTCGTGTGCCCTGAGATGTGCAAAACGCTCTGAATTCCTTAGAATCGAAGTTTGACCCGTTGTCAGTGATGATGCTGTTTGGGACTCCATATCTGAATATCAACTCTCTGATGAAGCTGACAGCAGTGCCGGCATCAAGATTCTTGATGGGTTTAGCCTCAATCCACTTGGTGAACTTGTCGACTGCTACCAGCACATGTGTGAAACCGCTTCTGCCTGTTCTCAGAGGTCCAACCATATCCAATCCCCATACAGCGAAAGGCCAAACGAGTGGTATGGTCTTTAAGGCTGAGGCGGGCTTATGTGACATATTGGAGTAAAATTGACATCCTTCACACTTGTCGACTATCTCCTTTGCCATTTCTTTCGCTCTTGGCCAGTAAAATCCGGCTCGGTATGCTTTGGCTAGAATGGTCCGAGAGGACGCATGATGGCCACAGGTCCCCGAGTGGATGTCGTCAAGGATTATTCGACCTTCTTCTGGCGTTATGCATTTCTGACCAACTCCAGTCACGCTTTCTCTGTACAACTGTCCCCTTATCACGGTAAAGGCTTTAGTCGGCGGACGATCTGTCGAGCCTCTTCTTCATCCTCTGGGAGCTCTTTCCTTAAGATATACGCGATATACGGCACGGTCCAATCGGGAGTGATCACCAACACTTCCATGATCAGGTCGACCACTACTGGAACTTCAACTACAGTCGGATATGTGACACTTTTAGGCTGCGGAGCTTATTCAGTAAAAGGATTTTCTTTAACTGATGGAGTATGGATATTCCCCAAGAACACATCACTGGGAATGGCTTCTCTCTTGGAACCTATCTTCGCCAAATCATCAGCCGCTTGATTCTTCAGTCGGGGTATATGATGGAGCTCTAACCCTTCGAATTTCTTTTCAAGCTTTCTCACTGCATTGCAATATCCAGTCATGGCTGGGCTTCTAACATCCCACTCCTTCATCACCTGATTGACCACCAAATCTGAGTCGCCATAAACCATAAGGTGACGGACGCCGAGTAAAATGGCCATGCACAACCCATATAAAAGTGCCTCGTATTCTGCTTCATTATTAGAGGAATCAAAGTGGATCTAGAGCACATATCTGAGCTTATCTCCTCTGGGGGAAACCAATACTACCCCAGCACCTGAACCATTTAACATCTTAGAGCCATCAAAGAACATGGTCCAGTGCTCCGAGTGGACTTGAGTCGGCTGGTGTTGTTGAATCCACTCGGCAAGGAAATCTGCTATTGCTTGGGACTTAATGGCTTTCTTTGTCTCAAACTTGATATCAAGGGGAAGGAGTTCATTTGCCCATTTCGCCACTCGACCAGTTGCATCTCTGTTGTGCAGAATCTCTGATAGTGGGGCGTCGCTGACGACCATAATGTAATGATCAGAGAAATAATGAGCAACCTTCTTCGTGGTCATGTAGATCCCATACACGAGCTTCTGATAATGAGGGTATCTTTGCTTCGATGAGGTCAAAACTTCGGAAAGATAATACACTGGGCGTTGAACTTTGAAGGCTTTCCCTTCTTCTTCCCGCTCGACCGTAAGTACTGTACTGACGACTTGTCCTGTGGCTGCAATGTAAAGCAATAGAGGCTCTTTGCTGATCGGAGCAGCAAGCACCGGCTGGGTGGATAGCAGAGCTTTTAGCTCGGCAAATGCTGCATCAGCTTCTGGAGTCCACTCGAACTTGTCTAACTTCTTCATCTGTCGGTAAAGAGGCAATGCCTTTTCACCGAGGCGAGAGATGAATCGACTTAACGCGGCCAAGCATCCAGTAAGCTTCTGGACATCGTGCACACGCACAGGGCGCTTCATTCGGAGTATAGTGCCAACTTTTTCTGGGTTAGCGTCGATTCCTCGTTTGGAAATGAGAAAACCGAGTAACTTTCCACCAGGAAATCCGAATGTGCACTTTGATGGATTGAGCTTGATATCATATCTCCTGAGATAGGCAAATGTTTCAGCGAGGTCAGTCAGCAGGTCAGAACCCTTCCGTGACTTGACCACAATATCATCCATGTACGCTTCCACGTTCCGACTGATTTGAGTGAGTAAACACTTCTGAATCATCCTCATAAACGTGGCTCCAGCATTTTTGAGGCCGAATGACATGGTGACATAGCAGAAGCACCCGAATGGAGTGATGAAAGCTGTTTTGATCTCGTCGGGTCCATACAGACGGATCTGATGGTACCCGGAATAGGCGTCTAGAAAAGACAATCTCTCACATCCCGCAGTCGAGTCGACAATTTGGTCGATGTGAGGGAGAGGAAAATGATCTTTCGGGTAGGCCTGATTGATATGTTTGAAATCAATGCGCATGTGAAGTGACTTGTCCTTCTTGGGGACCATGACAACATTGGCGAGCCACTCGGAGTGGTATATCTCTCGGATAAACTCTGCTGCCAGGAGCCAAGCCACCTCCTCGCCAATGGCCTTTCTCTTCTGGACGGCGGACCCTCGAAGATGTTCTTTGACATGTTTTGCTTTTGGGTCGACTCGTAAACGATGCTCAGCTAGCCCCCTGGGAACACCCGGCATGTCAGCAGGCTTCCATGCAAAGATGTCCCAGTTCTCACGGAGGAACTGGATGAGCGCTTCTTCCTATTTAGAGTCGAGTGTTGTGGAAATATGAGTCGGAGCCGCGCTGGGGTCGGTCGGGTGAATGGAACGGGCTTCGTCTCACCAGACGACTGGAATGCTGACTCTGTGGTGGGCTTCTTGGCCCGCAATAAATCACTCGGATCTGCATTTTTCTTATATTCTTCCAGCTCCACCACTGTTATCTGGGAATCGGCAATATTTCAGCCTTTCTGAAAACACTCTTCCGCCTTTTTCCGATTGCCAGTGATGGTGATCACACCCTTGGGGCCAGGCATCTTCAGTTTGAGGTATACGTAACATGGTCGGGCCATGAACCGTGCATAAGCTGGCCTGCCCAAAATAGCGTGATAAGCGCTCTAGAAATCCACAACTTCAAATATCAGTTTCTCCTTGCGGAAGTGCTTCGAGTCGCCGAAAACCACATCTAGAGCTATTTGGCTGAGTGACTCAGCCTTCTTTCCAGGAATGACTCCATGAAAACTCATGTTACTGGAGCTGAGTCTGGACATCAGAATGCCCATTCCTTTTAGCGTCTCCGCATACAATATATTCAGTCCACTGCCACCATCCATCAGCACCTTAGTTAGTCGAGTGCCTTCGACGACTGCGTCGACCACCAAAGCTTGCCTCCCAGGGGTGGCTATGTGTGTCGGATGATCGGACTGGTCGAATGTAATGGCAGTCTGAGACTATTTCAGATAGCTTGGTGTCTCCAGAGCGACCATATTTACCTCACGGTTGATAACTTTCAATCGACTTTTGCTCTCCACATCAGCAAAAATCATCAGGGTGGAATTGACATGAGGGTACCCTTCGTCACTGTCCTCTTTGTCCACAGCCTTGTCCGACTCCTTCTCCTTATCCTTGGACTGTTTTCCTTGGAACTGTTGGATGAAGAGCCGGCACTGGCGAGTGGTATGTTTTGGGTAGATGAAGTTACCCTCTTCGTCTTTCTTCATGTGGATGTGACACGGCAGATCCATCACATCATTTCCTTCCTTATCTTTTACCTTCTTGGGGTTCCAGGATCCTTTGGGCTTTCCTTTTAATTTGCCCTGAATCACGGCCAAGGCCTCTCCAGGAGCAGCTGGCTCGGCTTTCCGCTTCTGCTTCCGACTGGAATTTCCTTTTTCCGACTGACTCGGCTTGTACTTGCCACTCCGGAGCCGATCCTCTTCTTCAACATTGGCGTATTTGGTGGCAATCTCCATCATTCGACTCAGGGTCATATCTCCGGTCTGACCAAACTTCAAACTTAACGCTCTGTTCTTAACGCCATCCTTGAAGGCACAGACTGCTTGATGGTTAGATACGTTCTCCACCGTATGATGCAACATGATCCATCTCTGAATGTAATCTCTCAGGGTCTCATTCGACTTTTGCACGCAGACCTGCAACTCTGTCAGTCCCGCTGGTCGCTTGCAAGTTCCTTCAAATGTCCTGACGAACACTCGGGAAAGATCTTCCCAAGTGTAAATGCTGCTAGGAGCTAGCTGATTCAACCAGGCCCTGGCCGAACCCTCCAACATGAGTGGTAGGTGTTTCATGGCCACTTCATCATTGCCACTGCCAATCTGCACAGCCACTCAGTAGTCTTCGAGCCAAGTTTCAGGCTTGGACTCACCAGTGAACTTACTTACCCCAGTTGCCAACCTGAAGTTGGGAGGGATCACTGCGGCTCTGATGACTCTGCTAAAACATTCTGGACCTGAAACATGGACTCGGCTACTGGTGGGCGCATCTCTGTCGTGGCCTCCTCGATGAGCTCTGTTCCGATCGACCAAACCTTGCACGATGATGGATCTCGCGTCAAAGCTTGGTTCCCTGGGGTCGATCGGAGCTCTTCGCCCAACACTGAGCTGGCGCCTGTCATCTTGCTGCCGAGGGGCGTAAGACCCACCCCTTAGGGGAGGAGTGGGCACCCGACGCCGATCATCATGATCGAATCGATCATCATACTGGTCACGTCGACCTTCACGTCCCTCATGCCGCAGAGGCGATCTTGGGCTATGAGCCGGCTAGACTGTATTCGCAGCGGCGGATCGACTGTGAATCCTATTGCGTGACTGTGACACAGCTGAATTCTGATCTCCTACTGTCCGGAGCAAATCTCGGATCTGCATCAAGCCTCTGACAGCCTCCGATTGAGAGGGCTGAATTGACTCTGCTATACGGGCTGCAGCTGCTAAATTCTGAATCGGGGTTCGATATACCTGAGTTGGTTGCGGAAAGAGTTGACGTCGACTGAAGTCGTGTACTCGTTGCCACGCGCGTTCGTCGAGTGCTCGCTGGAGGTTCTCCAGTCGAGTGTGTTCAGCCAAGTTGGCCAAACGCGCCTCCTCCAAGGCGCGAGCCTCGGGAGTTTCTCCTGCGATGGGAGTATGCAGAGCATCCATATTCCAGCGGCGAAGATCTTCCCTTTGCAGAGAAGTGAGTGGCTCGGGTTGATATTCCTCCGCCGTCCGCCCCATCAGTGCGGGGGAAGCCGGGAGGACTACGAGGCCCATTGACCATCAGAACCTCCGCCGCTGGATCACTGCCGTCGCACTCGGATGCAGTCTCTACGGAGCCAGTCGACAGATCGAACATGCCGTAGAGAGATTCGTCGGGCTCGATTGCCGCGACTTGGGTGGTAGCCGATTGGCGAGCCACTGCGTGTCTCACCCACCGCTGAATCCTCGACCGACCAGAGCACTTGCGCTGGCGGGAGACAGGGAGGGAGGACGACACATGAGTCAACCGATACGGAGCCTACGGTTGTCGCAGCAGGACGCCGCGGACACATGAGCGGAAGTGCGTCGCCCCGCGGACGGGAAGCGCGTCGGTGTCGAGTGGAGCCTCCTGGAGCCAAGCGGAGTCATCGGCGATGAACGTGAGCGCGCCGAGACGGATCTCGCGGCCCTCGACCAGAACTCCGCCAGAAACCATGATGAAGGCGATTGGAACAAATGCAACTTCTCCAATAAGCCGCTAAGACACCTGCCCCACGATGGGCGCCAACTGTCGTTGTACTAAGACTGACAGTAGAATGGGGGGTAGGTATGGAGAGGCAAGATCTTAGCTATGGAGTAGTTGTATACGCAAGGGATTTACGAGTTCAGGCCCTTCTCGGAGGAAGTAATAGCCCTACGTCTCGGAGCCCGGAGGCGGTCGACTGGATTATAAGCGTATGAGTTACAGGGGTGCGAACCCTTCTGCCAGTGGAGGGGGGTGGCTTATATAGTGTCTGCCAGCGGAGGGTTTAAAGTACATTAAGGCCAGGCGTTACTGGTAACGCCTTACATAAAGTGTCATCATGGCTATAAAGACTACTTAATTACAGACCATTTGGATACAGAGTGGCTCTTGATCTCCTAGTGGTCGAGTGAGTCTTCATGGTCGAGTGTCTTCGAGTCCGCCGAGTGGCATTCCTCTTGGTCGACTGGAAGGCAGCTTCTTATAAAGATGTCCTTGGGGAGGGTACCTTGGACAGGTCCATGACCCTACCCTAGGTACATGACTTCGTCAATGCTCACCACTCGGAGTTCTTTTTAACCTACGCGAGGACTAGCTCGCGGCTAAGCCCCCAAGTGGGAGGGACACTCACCACTCAAAGTAGTTTTTAACTTAGGCGAGGACTGGCTCCCGGCTAAGCCCCCTAGTGGGAGGGACGCTCACCACTCGTAGTATTTAAACTTAGGCGAGGACCGGCTCGCGGCTAAGGCCCCGAGTGGCAGGGATGCTCTCCACTCAGAGTAGTTTTTTAACTTATGCGAGGACTGGCTCACGACTAAGCCCCCGAGTGGGAGGGACACTCACCACTTGGAGCAGTTTTTTTAACTTAGGCGAGGACTGGCTCGGAGCTAAGCCCCCATGTGGGAAGGACGCTTACCACTCGGAGTAGTTTTTTAACTTAGGTGAGGACTGGCTCACAGCTAGGCCCCCGAGTGGGAGGGATGCTCACCACTCGGAATAGTTTTTTAACTTAGGCGAGGACTGGCTCGCGGCTAAGCCCCCGAGTGGGAGGGACTCTCAGCACTCGGAGTAGGTTTTTAACTTAGGCGAGGACTAGCTCGCAGCTAAGCCCCCAAGTGGGAGGGACGCTCCCCACTCAAAGTAATTTTTAAACTTAGGCGAGAACTGGCTCGCGGCTAAGCCTCTGAGTGGGAGGAATGCTCTCCACTCAGAGTAATTTTTAAACTTAGGCAAGGATTAGCTCGCGGCTAAGCCACCCACTGGGGGTTTTTGGAACATGCACTTGTGCGAGTGAAATCATCAAACGACTGCCGGAGTCATGTCTTTGAGAAGAAAATGTTTCTAAAAGTACTCTTATTACAACTTGACAATTTAGCTGTCAAGTATAAAATCGACGAAGAAGATCTGCGTTCCAGACGCGTGGCTCGTCGATCTTTTTTGCGAGGTTGTAGAGGTGGTAGAGTCCATTATGCAACACCTTGGTGACAATGAAAGGACCTTCCCACGCGGGGCAAGCTTGTGCGGCTGCTGCTGATCCACTCGGAGCACGAGATCTCCCTCTTGGAGTGTCCGACCCTTGACGTGCCTTGCATGGAAACGGCGAAGGTCTTGCTGGTAAACAGTCGACCATATTAGGGCCATCTCTCGTTCTTCCTCCAAGTGATCGACAACATCTTGCCGTGCCTGCTTTGCTTTGGCTTCTGAATAAAGCTCCACTCAGGGTGAGTTGTGGAAGAGATCACTCGGCAGCATGGATTCGGCTCCATACACCATGGAGAAAGGGGTGCGGTGCGTAGACCGATTAGGAGACGTCCTTAATCCCCACAAGACAGACAGTAGTTCTCCCTGCATGTTTAAGATCACGCATGAGCCGTGGCTTCAACCCTTGAAGGATTAGGCCGTTCTCCCTCTCAGCTTGGCCTTTCTACTGTGGGTGCGCAATGGATGCATAATCCACCCGAGTGCCTTGGGTGGTGCAGAACCTTCTGAACTCTTATGAATCAAAATTTGAGCAGTTCTCTATGATAATGCTATGAGGGACCCCATATCTGAAGATCACTTTTCTCATGAACTTCATTGTCGTGCGCCAATCTAACTTCTTGATCGGTTTTGCTTCAATCCATTTGGTAAACTTGTCGACTGCTACGAGCAGATGAGTCAAACCACTCGCGCCTGTCCTGAGCGGCCCAACCATATCCAATTCCCAAGCAGCTAACGGCCAGACGATTGGAATTGTCTTTAAAGCAGACGTGGGTTTGTGGGACAAGTTCACATAGAACTGGCATCCTTCACAATGTTGGACGATCTCTTTAGCAACTTCGTTGGCACGTGGCCTGTAAAAACGGGCTCAGAATGCTTTGGCTCCAATTGTCCGTGAGGACGCATGATGACCACAAGTTCCCGAGTGAATCTCCTATAGGATCAGTCGACCTTTCTCTCGGGAAATGCATCATCGAGCCACGCCAGTGACACTCTCTCTGTATAGCTTTCGTTCATCACAGTGAAAGCTTTGGATCCGCAGACAATCTGACGTGCCCTGGGAGTTCTTGCCTGAGCAAATATGCAATATACGGCATAGTCCAGTCGGGCGTAATCACTAGAATCTCCATAACCAAGTCGATGACTGCCGGGATCTCGATTTCGGTCGGGTTAGAGGGACCTATAGCTTGGGGAGGCTCCTCAGTGAAAGGATCCTCCTACACTAACGGGGAATGGAGGTGCTCGAGGAACACATTGCTGGGGATAGGTTTCCGAGTGGACCCGATCTTGGCCAAATCATCAGCTGCTTGGTTTTTTACTCAGGGAATGTGATGAAGCTTCGGACACTCGAATTTCTTTTCTAACTTCCTCACTGCGTTGTAGTATCCGGTCATAGCAGGGTTTCTGACGTCCCATTCCTTAATCACTTGATTGACCACCAGATCTGAGTCGCTGTATACCATCAGGTGATGGACGCCGAGTGAGATGGTCATACACAACCCGTAGAGGAGTGCTTCATGTTCAGCCTCATTATTGGATGAATCAAAATGAATCTGGAGGACATAACTGAGCCGATCACCTTTTGGGGACACCAGAACCACTCCGGCGCCAGAACCATTCAGCATCTTGGAGCCATCGAAGAACATAGTCTAATTCCCCGAGTGGATCTGAGTCGGCTGTTGTTGTTCTATCCACTCGGCCAAAAAATCTGCAAGTGCTTGGGACTTGATTGCCTTCTTTGCCCATTTGGCCACTTGACCGGTTGCATCCCGATTGTTCATGATTTCAGACAGCGGGGCATCACTGATAACCGAGAGCGAGTGTTCTTGGAAATAGTGAGCAACTTTCTTTGCTATTTAGTAAATACCATAGACAAGCTTCTAGTAATGGGGATACCTTTGCTTAGAAGGAGTCAGGACTTTAGAGATGTAATAAACCAGTCGCTGAACTTTGTAGGCCTTGCCCTCTTCTTCCCGTTCCACTGTGAGGACTGTGCTGACGACTTGTCCAGTAGCTGCAATGTACAAAAGCAGGGATTCTTTGTTGTTCGGGGCAGCAAGCACCGACTGGGTGGAAAACAAGGCTTTGAGCTCAACAAATGTTGCTTGTGCTTCGGTAGTCCAGTCGAACGTATCTGATTTCTTCATCAGTCGGTACAAAAGGCAATGCCTTTTCTTCGAGACGAGAAATGAATTGGCTCAGCGCTGCGAGACAGCCTGTTAGCTTCTGGACATCGTGCATGCGCACGGGGCGTTTCATTCGGACAATTGCGTTGATTTTCTCGGGATTGGCATCTATTCCTCGTTCGAAAACGAGGAAACCGAGTAACTTGCCTCCGGGCACGCCAAAAGTGCATTTGGACGTATTTAACTTGATGTCATACCTCCTTAGGTTGGCAAAGGTTTCAGCGAGATCAGTCAGCAGGTCATAACCTTTGCGTGACTTGACAACGATATCATCCACGTAGGCCTCAATGTTCCAAGTGATCAGAGTGAGCAGGCAATTCTGGATGACGCGCATAAAGGTAGCACTAACATTTTTGAGGTCGAACGGTATGGTGACATAACAAAAACACTCAAAAGGGGTGACGAAGGCAGTTTTCATTTTATCTGGCCCATACAGTCGGGTTTGATGGTACCCGGAGTACGCATCAAGAAAATACAAATGCTCGCACCCCATAGTGGAATCCACTATATGGTCGATATGGGGGAGCGGAAAATGATCTTTCAGGAAGGCCCGATTGATATGTTTGAAATCAATACACATATAGAGTGAATTGTCCTTCTCGGGGACCATGATGACATTGGCGAGCCACTCAGAGTGGTATATTTCGCGTATGAACTCAGTTTCCAGGAGCCAAGCTACTTCCTCGCCAATTGCCTTCCTCTTCTCCGCAGTAGAGCGACGGAGATGCTCCTTAACAGGTTTGGCCTTCGAGTCAACTCTCAAGCGGTGCTCAGCTAGTCCCCTGGGTACACCTGGCATGTCAGATGGTATCCATGCAAAGATGTCCCAGTTCTCACAGAGGAACTAGATGAGCGCGGCAACCTATTTGCTGTTTGAGATGTTGGTCGGAGCGGCCGCATGATCTGTCGGGTGAACATGAACTTGCTTTGTCTCACGTGCCGATTGGAAAGAAGATTCGGAGGCTGGCTTCTTGGAACAAATCAAATCAGTCGAATCAACATTTCTCTTGTATTCTTACAATTCTACCATCGCCATCTGCTCGTCAGCAATTTAGGATCCTTGCTAGAGACACTCCTTAGCCCTCTGCCTATTCCCCGTGATTGTGATTACGCCCTTGGGACCGGGCATGTTCAACTTGAGGTAAACATAACATGGACGGGCCATGAAACGTGCATAAGCAGGTTGACCGAGGATAGCTTGGTAGACACTGTGAAAATCCACCACTTCGAATGTCAACTTTTCCTTCTGAAAATTCTTCGAGTCGCCGAAAACTACATCCAAAGAAATCTGACCGACTGACCTTGCTTTCTTCCCCGGAATGACTTCGTGAAACTGCATGTTGCTCTCACTAAGTCGGGAAACTGGAATGACCAACCCTTTAAGGGTCTCGACATAGAGTATATTCAAGCCACTCCCACCATCCATGAGGACCTTCTGTAACCGAGTGTCTTCCACGACTGGATGAACCACAAACGCTTGCCGCCCAGGGGTAGCAACGTAAGCTGGGTGGTCTGACTAATCAAAATTGATGGGAGTTTTTTACCACCTAAGATACGTCGTGGTTGCTGGAACAATCATATTAACTTCTAGGTTGATAACTTTCAGTGGACTATTACTCTCCACGTCAGCAAAAATCACAAGAGTGGCATTGACTTTCGGGTAATCCTCAACCTTTTCTTCTTCGTCATCTTTGTCGGAGCCCTTTTCACTCGGCTGACCTTCACGGAACTGTTGAATCAAAAGCCTGCACTGTCGAGTGGTATGCTTGGGCAATATCAGGTTACCCTCTTCGTCTTTTTTCGTGTGAAAGGCACACGGCAAGTCGAGGACGTCCTGTCCCGACTGGTCTTTCTTTGTTTTGCGCACCCAGTGTTCTTTGGCTTCCCCTTTGAACTTGCCTTGTGCAGCCACATTAGCCACCTCTGCCTGGCCTGTGCCCTCGGCCTTGCGCTTCTGTTTTCGACTGGGATTATCACCACCAGCGTCAGGATCAACAACCTTTCCCTTGCCACTGCGGAGACGATATTCTTCCTCGCCATTCGCGTACCGAGTGGCTATCTCCATCATTCTGCTCATAGTCAAAGTCCCATACTGACCGAATTTCAGTATGAGCTCTCTGTACCTGACACCATCCTTGAAAGTGCAAACAGCCTGATGATCGGTAACATTCTCAACCACATGGTGAAGTGTGGTCTAACGATGTATGTAATCTCTCAGGGTCTCATTCGTCTTTTGAACGCAGTGTTGCAATTCGGTCAGCCTGGCAGGACGCTTGCAAGTGCCCTCGAACATTTTAATAAACACCCGAGCCAAATCTTCCCAGCAGTATACACCACAGGAGCCAGCTGGTACAACCTTGCTCGAGCCGACCCTTCTAGCATCAAAGGAAAGTGCTTCATAGCGACATAATCATTGCCCCCACCAATCTACACAGCCACATGATAATCCTCCAACCATGTCGCTGGCTTCGACTCGCCAATGAAGTTGTTTACTCCATTGGCTGACCTGAAGTTGGGCGGTATCTCCGCAGCCGGATGGCCCTGCTGAAACATTCGGGTCCAGAGACGAAAGTGCCACTTCCACTCGGACGATCTCTGTCCAAGTTCTCTCGGGAAGCTCTGCCTCTGTCGACTAAATTCTGCACAAGGACGAACCTTGCGTTGAACCCTGGATCTCGGGGATCGACTGGTTCTCTCTACTCGTCGCCGTATGGGCGCCAGCTATCATACTGCGGGGCACGTATGATCTGCTCCTCGGAGGGGGCGTCGGCACTCGACGGCAGTCATCACGGTGATGTTGTGGAGCAAACTGACCGCGGCCTTGATCCAGGTACTGATCCTGGCGGTAACCGCAATCATCACGCCATGAAGGCGATCTGGGGCTATGGGCCGACTGAACTGTGTCAGCCCTAACAGATCTGCCATGAATTCTATTGCACGACTGGGAAACAGCCGAATTTTGTTCATCAGCCGCCCTTAGGAGCGCTCTGGTCTGCTGAAGACCTCTTCTAGCCTCGGACAATGAGGGCTGGATAGAATCTGTGATCCTCGTGGCTGCTGCCATGTTCTGAATCAGAGTGCGGAACACCTGATGCTCGTTCAGAGATTCACCCAGGAATAGTTGTCCCTGTCGCCGATTGCAGTTTGGAGGTTGCCTGCGGGCTCGATCATCGAGTGATTTCTGGAGTTCTTTAAGGCGCATGCATTCAGCCAGAGTTGCTATGTGCATGGCTTCCAAAGCCTAAGCCTCGGCGGTCATGCCATCGATGGGAGTTTGAAGGACCTGCTCATTCCCGCGAAGCAGTTCTTCCCTTTGTTCCACACTGAGGGGTTGCGGGTAATACTCACCGTTGAGATGTGACGGACCACCGCTACCATCGCCGCCATGGGGTAATCCCGGTGGGCTTTGCTGAGGACCAACCACAAACACTTCTACCGCCGGGTCGTTGCTTTCGCACTCGAAAGGAGCATCCGAGTGATCAGTCAACGGATCGATCAAGTCATAGAGGGATTCATTGGGCTCGATTGCCGGGATCTGCAGGGTGGATGACTGAGGAGCCACCGCATGCCTCACCCACCGCTGGAGCTGCGAGCGACCGGATCGCTTGCAACGGCAAGTCGTGGGGAGAGGAAACTGTTGGGGAACGTTGCAGAAAATTAAAAATTTTCCTACGGTTTCACCAAGATCCATCTATGAGTTCATCTAAGCAACGAGTCTAGGGAGAGAGTTTGCATCTACATACCACTTGTAGATCGCGTGCGGAAGCTTGCAAGGTGATGATGTAGTCGTACTCGACGTGATTCAAATCACCGATGACCTGCGCCGAACGGACGGCACCTCCGCGTTCAACACACGTACGGAAACAGCCACGTCTCCTCCTTCTTGATCCAGCAAGGAAGGGAGGAGAGGTTGAGGGAGATGGCACCAGCAGCAGCACGACGGCGTGGTGTTGGTGGAGCTGCAGTACTCCGGCAGAGCTTCGCTAAGCGCTATGGAGTTGGAGGAGGTGTTGGGGAGGGAGAAGGAGGCAACCAAAGGCCAGGGCACAAGGTATGAAGTCCCTCCTC